>NW_027437122.1:0-23780 GCF_047716275.1 Strix uralensis
GATGTCACCGTGGTGTCACTTCGTGTCACTGCACTGTCACCCCCACAGCGGCGCGTGTCACCCTGATGTCACCGCCATGTCCCTGCACTGTCGCTGCGATGTCACCGTGTCACCACCACCACGTGGGGCACTGCGATGTCACCACGATGTCACTGTGACGTCACTTTGTGTCATCGCTCTGTCGCTGCCACAAGTGTCACCCTGATGTCACCACGCTGCCACCATGACAGTGATGTCACCACGATGTCACCACGATGTCACCGCCACAACACGGTGTGTCCCCGTGATGTCACCGTGTCACCACCACGACGTTGCTGTCATGTCGCCGGATGTCACCACGTGTCACCGCGCCTGTCGCCCCGGTGTTGTGATGTCACCGCGGTGTCACGTGATGTCACTGCGATGTCACCACGTTCTCCCCACGATGTCACCATGTTGTCACCGCAATGTCACTGTGATGTCACCGTGTTGTCACCACACTCTCCCCACGATGTCACCGTGTCGCCACCGTGATGTCACCGCGATGTCACCACGTTGCTCCCACGCTGGTGCGTGTCACCATGATGTCACTGTGATGTCACCGTGTCGCCATCACGATGCCGCACGTCGTCGCCATGTTGTCACCGTGATGTCACCGCAATGTCACTGCGGTCCCCATGTTGTCATCACGTTGTCACTGTGATGTCACCATGATGTCACCGTGTTGTCACCGTGATGTCACCGCGATGACACGTGATGCCACCATGTCACCACGTTCCCCCTCTGATGTCACCGTGATGTCACCATGATGTCACCACAGTGTCACTGTGATGTCACCACGATGTCACCATGTTGTCACTGTGATGTCACCGCGATGACACGTGATGTCACCATGATGTCACCGTGATGTCACCGTGTTCTCCCCAGTGTCACCGTGATGTCACCGTGATGTCACCATGATGTCACCGCGTTCTCCCCACGATGTCACCGTGTCGTCACTGTGACGTCACCGCCCCTCCCCCGCCGCCTCGCTGCGCCGTCCCCTCCCCCGTCGTCGCCGGGATGTCCCCGCGATGTCACCTCGATGTCACGGCGGGGCCAGGAAAAGGTGGGGAGGGGAGGGAGGGGGGTGGGGGCGGGGCTGTGGCTCAGTGCCGGGCGCGGGCGATGGCCAATCCCAGCAGCCCGGCCAGCCCGGCCACGCCCAGCGCCACCCCCCCAACGATGGCGGCGCCCAACAGCCCGTCTGGGGGGGGGGGAGGGGAGGGGGGAGGGGGGGACATGGTGGGGGGGGGAGACACAGGAGACACGTCAGAGCTGGGGACACGTTACACCCCCCCGGCCCCACCCCCACCCTGCGGGAATGTGGGGGGCTGGGGGGGGCTGGGGGGGGCTATGGGGGGTTATGGGGAGATATGGGGGGATATGGGGGGATATGGGGGTTATGGGGGGTTATGGGGGATATGGGGGGATATGGGGGGTTATGGGGGGATATGGGGGGTTATGGGGGTTATGGGGGGTTATGGGGGGGTTATGGGGGGTTATGGGGGGATATGGGGGATATGGGGATATGGGGGGTTATGGGGGATATGGGGGGATATGGGGGGTTATGGGGGTTATGGGGGGATATGGGGGATATGGGGGGATATGGGGGGTTATGGGGGTTATGGGGGGATATGGGGGGTTATGGGGGATATGGGGGTTATGGGGGTTATGGGGGGATATGGGGGGTTATGGGGGTTATGGGGGGATATGGGGGGTTATGGGGGGATATGGGGGATATGGGGGATATGGGGGGATATGGGGGGCTATGGGGGTTATGGGGGTTATGGGGGATATGGGGGATATGGGGGGATATGGGGGTTATGGGGGGTTATGGGGTTATGGGGGGATATGGGGGGTTATGGGGGTTATGGGGGTTATGGGGGGTTATGGGGGGATATGGGGGGTTATGGGGGGTTATGGGGGGTTATGGGGGGGATATGGGGGGATATGGGGGGTTATGGGGGTTATGGGGGGATATGGGGGGATATGGGGGATATGGGGGGTTATGGGGATATGGGGGATATGGGGGATATGGGGGGATATGGGGGGCTATGGGGGTTATGGGGGTTATGGGGGATATGGGGGATATGGGGGGATATGGGGGGTTATGGGGGTTATGGGGGTTATGGGGGGATATGGGGGGATATGGGGGATATGGGGGGTTATGGGGGGATATGGGGGATATGGGGGGTTATGGGGGGATATGGGGGATATGGGGGATATGGGGGGATATGGGGGCTATGGGGGGTTATGGGGGTTATGGGGGATATGGGGGATATGGGGGGATATGGGGGGTTATGGGGGGTTATGGGGGTTATGGGGGGATATGGGGGGATATGGGGGGTTATGGGGGGATATGGGGGATATGGGGGTTATGGGGGGATATGGGGGATATGGGGGATATGGGGGGATATGGGGGGCTATGGGGGGTTATGGGGGTTATGGGGGGATATGGGGGGATATGGGGGGATATGGGGGATATGGGGGATATGGGGGGGTTATGGGGGGTTATGGGGGGTTATGGGGGGATATGGGGGATATGGGGGGTTATGGGGGATATGGGGGGATATGGGGGGATATGGGGGGATATGGGGGGTTATGGGGGATATGGGGGTTATGGGGGGATATGGGGGGATATGGGGGTTATGGGGGGATATGGGGGATATGGGGGGGCTGTAGGTACTATGGGTTAGGCTATGGGTCACTATGGGTCCTGCTATGAGTTGCTGTGGGTCACTAGGGGTCGCTGTGGGTCGCTGTGGGTCACTATGGCTCGCTATGGGTCCCGCTGTGGGTCACTGTGGGTCACTCTGGGTTGCTGTGGGTCCCACTATGGGTCTTGCTATGGGTCTCTATGGGTCAGGCTGGGGGTTGCTGTGGGTCTCTGTGGGTCTCTGTGGGTCACTATGGGTCTCTATGGGTCCTGCCATGGGTCGCTGTGGGTCAGACTGTGGGTTGCTGTGGGTCGCTGTGGGTCACTATGGGTCTTTATGGTCTCTATGGGTCTCTGTGGGTCACTGTGGGTCTCTATGGGTCAGGCTGTGGGTCGCTATGGGTCCCACTGTGGGTCTCTGTGGGTCTCTATGCGTCCTGCCGTGGGTCTCTATGGGTCCCTATGGGTCCTGCTGTGGGTCTCTGTGGGTCTCTAGGGTCCCTATGGGTTGCAGTGGGTCTGTGTGGGTCCCGCTGTGGGTCGCAGTGGGTCTCTATGGGTCTCTATGGGTCGCAGTGGGTCTCTATGGGTCTCTATGGGTCACAGTGGGTCTCTATGGGTCCCGCTGTGGGTCCCTATGGGTCTCTGTGGGTCTCTGTGGGTCTGTGTGGGTCCCCGTGGGTCTCAGTGGGTCTCTGTGGGTCTGTGTGGGTCCCGCTGTGGGTCTCTATGGGTCTCTATGGGTCTCTATGGGTCTCTATGGGTCTCTATGGGTCCTGCCGTGGTCCCGTGGGTCTCAGTGGGTCGCTATGGGTCTCTATGGGTCTCAGTGGGTCTGTGTGGGCCTCAGTGGGTCCCCGTGGGTCCCTGTGGGTCTCAGTGGGTCGCAGTGGGTCTGTGTGGGTCCTGCTGTGGGTCGCTATGGGTCTCAGTGGGTCCCGCCGTGGGTCGCTGTGGGTCTCAGTGGGTCTGTGTGGGTCTCAGTGGGTCGCTATGGGTCTCAGTGGGTCCCGCCGTGGGTCTCTATGGGTCTCAGTGGGTCTGTGTGGGTCTCAGTGGGTCTCTATGGGTCTCAGTGGGTCTCAGTGGGTCGCTATGGGTCGCTGTGGGTCTCAGTGGGTCGCTATGGGTCGCTATGGGTCTCAGTGGGTCTCTATGGGTCTCAGTGGGTCGCTATGGGTCTCAGTGGGTCTCAGTGGGTCTCTATGGGTCCCCGTGGGTCTCAGTGGGTCCCCGTGGGTCCGGCCGTGGGTCTCACCCCTCCTCATGTGCCGCCGGATCCGCTGTTGCAGCCGCAGCCCCCGGGAGCTGCCGGGCTCCAGCGCCAGGAACCGCCCGACCTGCGCCAGCGCCCGCTCGTACTCCTGGGGGGGGCGGGGGGGGGGACACGGGGACACCCCGTGAGGCCGGGGGGGGTCACCTGCGCCCCCCATAGCCCCGCCCCTCCCCCCCCTCCCTGCCCCTCCCCCCTCCCCCTCCCTGACCCTCCCCCTCCCCCTCCCCGCCCCTCCCCACCCCCCCCCTCGCCTCTCCCCCCTCCCCTTCAGCCGGGGGCTCCCCCCCGCCCCCCCCCCGGGTGTCCCCCCACCCCCCCGCCCCTCCCCCCCGCCCCTCCCCACCTTCAGCCGGTAGTTCCCCAGCGCCAGGTAGAACGTGGCCTCTCGCTGCTCCTCCCCCCCCTGCGGCACCAGCTCTGGGGGAGGGGGGGGAGGGGAGGGGGGGGGAGGGGCGGGGGGGGGGGGGGGGCCCAGGTCACCCCCCACATCGCTGGGGAGTCCCCGGCCCCCCCCTCCCCCCGCCCCCGGGGGGTGTCCCATGACCCCTCCCCGCCCCCCCCCAGGGCCCCCCCTTGCAACAGGCCCCTCCCCCCTCCCCGTGTCCCCCCTCCCCCCCCCCCCTCGCAGCACCGCCCCCCCCGGCCCTGTCACCCCCCCCCCCGGGTCCCCCCCCCGGGTCCCCCCCCCCCAGCACTGTCCCCCCCCCCCCGTCCCCGTGTCCCCCCCCATCCCTGTCCCCACCTGTCACCAGTGTCCCCCCCCAGTGACGTTGTCCCCACCCCCCTGTGTCCCCCTTGTGTCCCCCCAGCAGTGTCCCCCCATCCCCATGTCCCCCCCCATCCCCCCCCAGCACTGTCCCCCCCCGTCCCACCCCCAGCAGTGTCCCCCCCCCCATCCCATGTCCCCCCCTGTCCCCCCCCCCAGCACTGTCCCCTCCCGTCCCCATGTCCCCCCCATCCCTGTCCCCACCCCCCAGCAGTGTCACCCCCCATGTCCCCACCCCCCACCTGTCCCCCCCATCCCCATGTCCCCCCCCGTCCCCACCTCCCAGCACTGTCCCCCCCTGTCCCCATGTCCCCCCCCATGTCCCCCCCATCCCCCCCCCCGCACTGTCCCCCCCGTCCCCCCCCAGCAGTGTCCCCCATCCATCCCCATGTCCCCCCCTGTCCCTGTCCCCCCCCATCCCCATGTCCCCCCCCACGTCCCCCCCCGTCCCCACCTCCCAGCAGTGTCCCCCCCTGTCCCCATGTCCCCCCCATGTCCCCCCCATCCCCCTCAGCAGTGTCCCCCATCCCCATGTCCCCCCCATCCCCCCCCATCCCCACCCCCCAGCAGTGTCACCCCCCCATGTCCCCACCCCCCACCTGTCCCCCCCATCCCCATGTCCCCCCCCATCCCCCCCGTCCCCACCTCCCAGCAGTGTCACCCCTCGGGCCACGTCGTCCCCGTAGCGGCTCCGCACCAGCCCCCCCCGTACTCCAGCTGACACCGGGGGGACACGGCCCCGCCCCGACGCTGCCCCGCCCAGCGCCGCTCCAGGGCCTGCGGGGGTCAGGGGTCAGGGGTCAGGTCAGGGTCAGGGTCAGGGGTGGGGTCAGGGTCAGGGTCAGCGGTGGGGTCAGGGGTCAGGGGTCAGGAGGTGGGGTCAGGGGTCAGGGGTGGGGTCAGGGTCAGGGTCAGGGGTGGGGTCAGGGTCAGGGGGTGGGGTCAGGGTCAGGGGTGGGGTCAGGGGTCAGGGGTGGGGTCAGGGGTCAGGGGTCAGGGGGTGGGGTCAGGGTCAGGGTCAGGGGTGGGGTCAGGGCCTGCGGGGGGTCAGGGACTGGGGGTCGGGGGTCAAGGGGTGGGGCCAGGGCCTGGGTCAGTGGGGTCAAGGGTCAGGGAGGTCAGGGCGGGGTCAGGGGTGGGGTCAAGGTCAGGGGTCAGGGGTCAGGGGGTGGGGTCAGGGCCTACAGGGGGTCAGTGGGGTCAGGGGGTGGGCCAAGGGCTGGGTCAGTGGGGTCAGGGGTGAAGGGTCAGGGGTCAAGGATCAGGGAGGTCGGGGCAGGGTCAAGGGAGTGGGGTCAGGGGTCAGGGGGTGGGGTCAAGGGTCAGGGGTGGGGGTCAGGGCCTGCGGGGGTCAGTGGGGTCAGGGACTGGGGGTTGGGGGTCAAGGGGTGGGGCCAGGGGCTGGGTCAGTGGGGTCAAGGGTGAAGGGTGAAGGGTCAAGGATCAGGGAGGTCGGGGCAGGGTCAAGGGAGTGGGGTCAAGGGTCAGGGGTGGGGTCAGGGGGTGGGGGTCAGGGCCTGTGGGGGGTCAGGGGGGTCAAGGGGTGGGCCAAGGGCTGGGACAGTGGGGTCAGGGGTCAAGGGTCAGGGAGGTCAGGGGCAGGGTCAAGGGAGTAGGGTCAAGGGTCAGGGGTCAGAGTCAAGGGTCAAGGGAGTGGGGTCAGGGGTCAGGGGTGGGGTCAGGGGTGGGGTCAAGGGTCAGGGGTGGGGGTCAGGGGGTGGGGGTCGGGGGTCAGGGGTCGGGTCAGGGGTCAGAGCCTGCGGGGGGTCAGTGGGGTCAAGGGGTGGGGCCAAGGGCTGGGTCAGTGGGGTCAAGGGTCAGGGGTCAAGGGAGTGGGGTCAGGGGTCGGGGTGGGGGTCAAGGGGCAGGGTCAGAGGGGTCAGGGGTGGGGTCAGAGGGTGGGGTCAAGGGTCAGGGCCAGGGACCAGGGTTAAGGGTCAGGGCTGGAGGTCAGGGGCGGGGTCAAAGGTCACAGGGCGGGGGCAGGGCCAGGAAACGGGGTCAAGGGTCAGGGGTGGGGTCAGGGGGGGTGACGACACACTGAGAGCACTGGGGGGAACTGGGAGGGAACTGGGAGCACTGGAGGGGCACTGGGGATACTGGGAGGCCCAGGGAGGGAACTGGTGGGGAACTGGGGGTTACTGGGGGGCACTGGGAGCACTGGGAAGAAACTAGGAGGGCACTGGGAGCACTGGTGGGGAACTTGGGGGATACTGGGGGCACTGGGAGGGCACTGGGGGGGCACTGGGAGGCACTGGGAGCACTGGGGGGAACTGGAGGGCACTGGGAGCACTGGGAGGGGAACTGAGGGGATACTGGGAGGCACTGGGAAGGAACTGGGAGCACTGGGAGGGTACTGGGGGGCACTGGGAGCACTCGGGGGGCACTGGGGAGGAACTGGTTGTTACTGGGGCACACTGGAAGGCACTGGGGGGCACTGGTGGTTACTGGGAGCAATGGGAGGGAACTGGGAGGGCACTGGGGGTTACCGGGGCACTGGGCTGGAACTGGGAGGCACTGGGAGGCACTGGGGGTGCTAGGAAGGAACTGGGGGGCACTGGTGGGCACTGGGAGCGAACTGGGGGGCACTGGGGGGTGCTGGGGGTTACTGGGAGCACTGGAGGAAACTGGCAGGGCACTGGGGGGTGCTGGGAGGGAACTGGGAGGCACTGGGGGCACTGGGATGGAACTGGGGGTGTACTGGGAGGGCACTGGGGAGGAACTGGTTGTTACTGGGGCACTGGGATGGAATTAGGAGCACTGGGAGGGCACTGGGGGTTACTGGGGGTTACTGGGAGGGAACTGGGAGGGCACTGGGGGTGCTGGGACTGAACTGGGAGGGCACTGGGGAAGAACTGGTTGTTACTGGGGGCACTGGGAGGGAACTGGGAGTGCACCGGGGGGGTGCTGGGAGGGAACTGGGAGGCACTGGTGGGCACTGGGGGTTACTGGAGCACTGGATGGAACTGGGAGGGCCCTGGGGAGGAACTGGTTGTTACTGGGGCCACTGGTAGGGAACTGGGAGGCACTGGGGGTTACTGGGAGCACTGGGAGGGAACTGGGAGGCACTGGGAGGGCACTGGGGGTTACTGGGAGCACTGGGAGCTCCCATGGGGGCGGGGCCGGGGTCCCAGCCGGGGTCGCTGTGGGCGGGGCCTGTCCCGGGGGGGCGGGGCCACGGCCCGGAGGGGTCCGGGGGGACCACACGGCGGGGGGGTCCCGGGGGGGCCACGGGACCCCCCCCCACGCGAGCCGAGGGGGCGTGGCCAGGCCGGGAGGGGGCGTGTCCACGGCGGGAGGGGGCGGGGCCTCACCATCAGCTCCTCCACCGACACGAAGTCATCGAACTCGGGCTCCATCGCACCCGGAAGCGCCGCGCCCGCCGCCGGCGGAAGTGACGTCACGCTCGCAACGCCCTTTCCGCCGGGAGTGACTCATGGCCCCGCCCCTTCTCCTGCTCTGATTGGCTCAGGCCACGCCTCCCCCCAGCAACGCCATGGCGTTGCTGGGGGGAGGCGTGGCCTGAGCGGGGGGCGCGGCCTGAGCCTGAGGGGGCGTGGCCTGAGCCGTGTCCCTACGGAAGGGGGCGTGTCCAAGACAGGGGGGCGTGGCCAGAGCCTCTGGGTGCCCTGTACACCCCCCCCCCCCCCTTCTGAGCCCCCCCCCAACCTCCTGGGGTCCAGTTTGGGGGTTCGGGGCCCACCCCAGACTCTTGGCTCCCCATTTTGGGGGTGGGGGACCCCCCCGGACACCTGGGTCCCCTTTTACGCCCCCCCCAGGCCTCCTGCGTCCCCCATTTTTTGGGGTGTCCCTCCCCCAGGACCCCTTTTGTCACCCCCCCCCGACTTCTGGGTCCCCCATTTTTTGGGGTAGGGACCCCCCAGAACACCTGAGTCCCTTTTTATGGCCCCCCCCAGCCTCCTGGGTCCCCATTTTTTGGGGTTGGGGCCCCCCCACGACACCTGGGTCCCCCATTTTTTGAGGTGGGGCCCCCCCAGGGCCCCCCCAGAACACCTGAGTCCCTCTTCATGCCCCCTCCAGCCTCCTGGGTCCCCATTTTTTGGGGGTGTCCCCCCCCCAAGACACCTGGGTCCCCTTTTGTTGCCCCCCCCAGCCTCCTGAGTCCCCATTTTTTGGGGTGGAGCCCCCCCAGAACACCCAAGTCCCATTTTATGGCCCCCCCAGACTCTGGAGTCCCCCACTTTTGGGTTGGGGCCCCCCCAGAACACCTGGGCCCCCTTTTATGCCCCCCCCAGCCTCCTGGGTACCCATTTTCAGGGGTGGGGGCCCCCCCCAGAACACCCAGGTCCCTTTTCATGGCCCCCCCCCACCTCCTGGGTCCCTATTTTTGGGGGTTCCCCCCCCCCATAACACCTGGGTCCCTTTTATGCCCCCCCAGGCCTCCTGCGTCCCCCATTTTTTGGGGTGTCGCCCCCCCCAGGACACCCGGGGCCTCTTTTGTCACCCCCCCCCGACTTCTGGGTCCCCCATTTTTTGGGGTAGGGACCCCCCAGAACACCTGGGTCCCTTTTCATGCCCCCTCCAGCCTCCTGGGTCCCCATTTTTTGGGGTGTCCCCCCCCCAAGACACCTGGGTCCCCTTTTATGCCCCCCCCAGCCTCCTGGGTCCCCATTTTCAGGGTGGGGGCCCCCCCAGAACACCCTGGTCCCTTTTCATGGCCCCCCCCCACCTCCTGGGTCCCTATTTTTGGGGGTGCCCCCCCCCCCCATAACACCTGGATCCCCTTTTCATGCCCCCCCCAGCCTCCTGGCTCCCCCATTTTTGGGTGGGGCCCCCCCAGGACACCCCGGTTCCCCGGGGCGTGGCGGGTACATGACGGGGTGGGGTGGGGGCAGCCGTAGGCGGGGTTGGGGCGCGGCAGCACCACAAAACCCCCCCCCGGGGGCCCCGCCCGCGCAGCCATGGCCACGTACCGGCTGCGGGGTCAGCACCGGGCCCCAGCCCCTGGCCGGCACCATGGACGCCGTCGCCGTCACCCTGGTGGGGACCCGCGGCCGCAGCCCCCGCACCCCCCCTCGACGGCTGGGGGCCCGACTTCACCTGCGGCTCGGTGAGACCCCCGGGGGGGGGCAGCTGGGCACCTGGGTGTCCTGTTTGGGGGATTTGGGGGGCCCCTGGGTCCCTTATTGAGGGTTTGGGGGACCCCAAGGCACCTGGGTGCCCTGTTTGGGGGGTTTTGGGGGGCACCTGGGGGCTTTATTGAGGGTTGGGGGGCCCCAGGACATCTGGGTGCCCTATTTGGGGGGTTTGGGGGGCACCTGGGTCCCCTGTTTGGGGGGTTTGGGGGCACCTGGAGGCTTTATTGAGGGTTGGGGGGCCCCAGGACATCTGGGTGCCCTATTTGGGGGTTTGGGGGGCACCTGGGTCCCCTGTTTGGGGGGTTTGGGGGCATTTGGTGACTTTATTGAGGGTAGGGGGGACCCCAAGGCACCTGGGTGCCCTGTTTGGGGGGTTTTGGGGGGCACCTGGGGGCTTTATTGAGGGTTGGGGGGCCCCAGGACATCTGGGTGCCCTATTTGGGGGTTTGGGGGGCACCTGGGTCCCCTGTTTGGGGGGTTTGGGGGCATTTGGTGACTTTATTGAGGGTAGGGGGGACCCCAAGGCACCTGGGTGCCCTGTTTGGGGGGTTTTGGGGGGCACCTGGAGGCTTTATTGAGGGTTGGGGGGCCCCAGGACTCCTGGGTGCCCTATTTGGGGGGTTTGGGGGGCCCCTGGGTCCCTTATTGAGGGTTGGGGGGGCCCCAAGGCACCTGGGTGCCCTGTTTGGGGGGTTTTGGGGGGCACCTGGGGGCTTTATTGAGGGTTGGGGGGCCGCAGGACATCTGGGTGCCCTATTTGGGGATATTTTGGGGGGGCCCCGGGTCCTTTATTGAGGGTTGGGTTATTGAGGGTTGGGGGTACCCCAGGACTCCTGGGTCCCCTATTTGGGGGGGCTGGGTCCCCCCAGACGCCTGGGTTCCCTGTTTGGGGGGGTTGGGGGGCACCTGGGGGCTTTATTGAGGGTTGGGGGGCCCGGGGACTCGTGGGACCCCTATTTTGGGGGGCTGTGTGCCCTATTTAGGGGTTGGGGGACCCCCCAGACGTCCGGGTTCCCTATTTGGGGGGATTTTGGGGGGCACCTGGGTCCTTTATTGAGGGTTGGGGGGCCCCAGACACCTGGGTCCCCTATTTGGGGGGTTTGGGGGACACCTGGGTCCTTTATTGGGGGGCTGGGTGGCCCCAGGACTCCTGGGTCCCCTATTTGGGGGGTTTTGGGGGGCTGGGGGGTCCCCAGTCACCTGAGTGCCCCCCTGGGGGGACACCCCACCCCCCCCCAGGGGACCCAGGTGTCTGGGGGGGGCCCTGGGAGGAGGAGGAGGAAGAGGAGGAGGAGGAAGGGGGGGTGGGGGACCCCCCAAAAAGGGGACCTGGGGACGTGGGGGAGGGGAGGGGACGGGTGACTCTCTGCGGGGTGGGGGCGGTGACCCGGGGGACGGTGACACGGTGACAGGGCGTGGTTGTGGTGGTGACACGGTGACGGTGTTGCCATTGCCAGCGGGGTGGGTGCCACCCGGTGACGGGGACACGGTGACACTGTCCCTCGGCGGGATGGGGACTGGGTGGCGGTGACACGGTGATGGTGACAGTGACACAGTGATGGTGACATGATGACGTGGGGACACGGTGGCGGTGACACGGTGGCCTGGTGACGGTGGTGTGGTGGTGGTGACGTGGTGACACTGCGACAGTGACAGAGTGACAGCGATGGTGAGTGACACGGGGATGGTGACGCGGTGATGGTGACACAGGGACAGGGACACAGTTACACGGTGACATGGTGGTGCTGATGGTGACGGTGACACGGTGACAGTGATGGTGACATGGTGAGACAGCGCCGGTGACACTGGCACGGTGGTGGCGACGTGACATGGTGACATGACATTGTGATGGTGGTGGTGACAGTGACACAGTGACGGTGACACTGACATGGTGGTGACATGGTGACAGTGATGGTGACAGTGACATGGGGATGGTGACATGGTGACACAGTGACACAGGCACATGGTGATGGTGACACTGGCGACATGGTGACACAGTGACGGTGACGCTGCCATGGCGGTGGTGACACAGTGACACGGTGACTGTGAGAGGGTGACAGTGACAGTGACAGCGACCCGGTGATGGTGACATGGTGACACGGTGACACAGTACCATGGTGACAGTGACGTGGTGACGGCGATGCAGTGACATGGTGACAGTGATGGTGACACTGACGTGGCGGTGGTGACATGGCGACATGGTGACAGCGATGGTGACAGTGACCTGGTGGTGGTGACATGGTGACATGGTGATGGTGACGGTGACAGTGACATGGTGGTGGTGACACGGTGACATGGTGACAGTGACCTGGTGGTGGTGATACAGTGACATGGTGATGGTGACAATGACGGTGATGGTGACACTGACCTGGTGATGGTGACACGGTGCCATGGTGACGGTGACGGTGCCAGTGACATGGCGGTGGTGATGCGGTGACATGGTGACGGCGATGGTGACACTGACCTGGGGGTGGTGACATGGTGAGACGGTGACACAATGACGGTGGCACAGTGACGTTGACAGTGATGGTGACACAGTGACGTGGGGACACGGTGCCATGGTGACGGTGGCAGTGACATGGCGGTGGTGCCGCTGTGGGCCAGCGGGCTGGTTGTTGCCGGTTGCCGGGTGTCACTGACGCTGTCCCCGTGTCCCCTCCCCCAGCGGGCCGAGTACCGGGTCCCCACCCCCCGCGCCCTGGGGCGCCTCCTGCTGCTGCGGGTGCACAAGGGGCCCTTCGGGGGCCTCCCCGAGAGCGCCTGGTACCTGCAGGGGGTCAGCGCCTGGCGCGAGGGGACGGCGCCGCCGCAGGACACGCCCCCGGACACGCCCCCTCCCGCCACCCCCGGGGACTCCGAGGAGGAGGAGGAGGAGGAAGAGAGCAGCGGTGATGAAGACGCCTACGACAGCGAGGAGGACGAGGGGACGGAGAGCGGGGCCGCGGGTGACACCGACGAGGCGGGTGACGATGAGGTGGGTGACACTTAAGAGGCGGGTGACAAGGAGGCGGGTGACACTGATGAGGTGGGTGACAACAATGAGGCAGGTGACAATGAGGCAGGTGACACCGATGAGGTGGGTGACAACGAGGCGGGTGACAAGGCGGGTGACAACACAGCGGGTGACACCAATGAGGTGAGTGACAAGGAGGTGGGTGACACTGGTGAGGCGGGTGACAACAATGAGGTGGGTGACAACAAGGCGGGTGACACCAATGAAGTGGGTGACACCAATGAGGTGGGTGACAACAGTGAGGCGGGTGACAATGAGGCAGGTGACACTGATGAGGTGGTGACAACGAGGTGGGTGACAAGGCGGGTGACAACACGGCGGGTGACACCGATGAGGTGAGTGACAAGGAGGTGGGTGACACTGGTGAGGCGGGGTGACAACAATGAGGTGGGTGACAACAAGGCGGGTGACACCAATGAAGTGGGTGACACCAATGAGGTGGGTGACAACAGTGAGGCGGGTGACAATGAGGCAGGTGACACTGATGAGGTGGGTGACAACGAGGTGGGTGACAAGGCGGGTGACAACACGGCGGGTGACACCGATGAGGCGGGTGACAACAAGGTGGGTGACACCAATGAGGTGGGTGACAAGGAGGTGGGTGACACTGGTGAGGCGGGTGACAACGATGAGGTGGGTGACACCAATGAGGTGGGTGACAACGAGGCGGGTGACAATGAAGCGGGTGACACTGACAAGGAGGGTGACAATGAGGTGGGTGACACCGATGAGGAGGGTGACAACGAGGCGGGTGACAATGAAGCGGGTGACAACAAGGTGGGTGACACCAATGAGGTGGGTGACAACAACGAGGCAGGTGACAGTGAGACGGGTGACACTGATGAGGCGGGTGACAACGAGGTGGGTGACACCGATGAAACCGAGGGTGCGTGTGACACCAAGGATGTGGGTGACGATGCCGACGACACCGACGCGGGTGACGACTGTGACACGGGTGACGACGATGAAGCGGGTGACGACGATGAAGCGGGTGACATCGAGGAGGCGGGTGACACCGAGGACGAGGACGAGGACCCCCCCGGGCCCTTCTACTTCCCCTGTTACCGCTGGCTCCAGGGTTACGGCACCTGGGACCTGCCCGAGGGGACAGGTACAACCGGCCACCAGGGTGGGGGGGGTTGGGTGGGGGGGGGACACACCCCCTCATGGGCCACCTGGGTGCTCCCCGGGGCCACCCGGCGCCCTCACGGTGTCACCCCGCAGCCAGGACACCGGCACAGGAGCGGCACCCGCTGCTCCGGCGGCTCCGGCGGCGTCACCTCACCCAGCAACGGCGGCGCTACCGGTGAGTGTGGGGGGGGGGTGGGTCGTGTCCCCCCCCGGGTCACCTGGGTGTCCCCAGGCTGTCCCCAGGGGGGGGTTGTTGCCACCCCAGGGGGGGTTGTTGCCTCTTGGGGGTGGTTGTTGTCCCCAGGGGGGGTTGTTGTGCCCTGGGTGCGGTTGTTGCCCCCCAGGATGGATATTGCCCCCCCTGAGTGCGGTTGTTGCCCCCCTGGGCGTGGTTGTTGCCCCCCACAGGGTGTGTGGTTGCCCCCCCCGAGTGGGGTTGTTGCCCCTCTTGAGGGGGTTATTGCCCCCCCGGGGGTGGTTGTTGCCCCCCCTGAGTGGGTTGTTGCCCCCCCAGGGGTGGTTGTTGCCCCTCTTGAGGGGGGTGTATTGCCCCCCGGGGGTGCTTATTGACCTTTAGGGTGTTTATTGCCCCCCCAGGGGTGGTTGTTGCCCCCCCTGAGTGGGTTGTTGCCCCCTGGGGGTGGTTGTTGCCCCCCCAGCACTGGTTATTGCCCCTATTGAGGGGGTTATTGCCCCCCCCGGGGGTGGTTGTTGCCCCCCTGGGGGGGTTGTGGCCCCCCCGGGGGTGTCACCCGTCTCCTGTCCCCCCCAGCCTGGCCCCCTTCGCCCCGGGGCTGCCTGGGCGCTGCCCCTGGGGACCCCCCCGGACCCCGACCTCGAGTACTCGCTGCCCAAGGCCGCCGCCTTCTACCTGCGGGGGCAGCAGCGCGTGAGCCTGACCCTGACCCCTGACCCCTGTGTGACCCCTGTGTGACCCCTGTGTGACCTCCCCCCCCCCCCCCGCCCCCACAGTCACACCTGGAATGGCCCCCCCATGGCCCCGCCCCCTCCCCACCCCTGTGCCCCCTCCTGCCCGGCCCCGTGTCCCCCCCGCCCCGGCTTGGTCCTTGTCCCCCCCCCGTGTCCCCCCCCTCCCCGTCCCCTGTCCCCTGGGGTCCCCCTGTCCCCCCCCCCATGTCCCCCCCCCCATGTCCCTGGTCCCCCCCAGCTCACCCTGGTGTCCCCATTTCCCCCCATCCCCATGGCCCCCCCCAATGTCCCCCCATCACTCCCACCCCCCCCATGTCCCCCCAATGTCCCCCCCAATGTCCCCCTTGTCCCCCCCCGCACCCCCCCATGTCCCCCACAACCCCAATGTCCCCCCCCGCCCCCCCGTGTCCCCCCCATCCCCTTCACACCCCCGATGTCCCCCCATGTCCCCCATCCCCCCAGCTCCACCCTGTTGTCCCCATTTCCCCCCATCCCCGTGTCCCCTGTCCCCCCCCCACCCCCCCGTGTCCCCCCAATGTCCCCCCCAATGTCCCCCCCGTGTCCCCCCCCCCCCAGGAACCTCGACTCCAAGCTCCGGGGGTTCCTGGACCGGCCCCACTCGTGGCCGAGCCTCGAGGCCATCACCCGCCTTCTGCTGCTGCTTCCGCACCCCCGTCACCGGTGGGGACACGGGGGGACACGGGGACATGGGGGGGACATGGGGGGGACATGGGGGGGACATGGGGGGACACGGGGACATGGGGGGGACACGGGGGGGGACATGGGGGGACATGTGGGGACACGGGGACATGGGGGGACATGGGGGGGACATGGAGGGACACGGGACATGGGGGGGGGACATGGGGGGGACATGGGGACATGGGGGGGGGACATGGGGGGGGACATGGGGGGGGACATGGGGGAGACACAGGGACATGGGGGGACACGGGGACATGGGGGGGACATGGGGGGGGACATGGGGGGGACATGGGGACATGGGGGGGACATGGGGGACACGGGGACATGGGGGGGGACATGGGGGGGACATGGGGGGGGACATGGGGGGACACGGGGACATGGGGGGGGACATGGGGGGGGACAGGGGGACCCCGGGGGGACACGGCGGGGACAAGGAAGGGGGGGGGGACAGGGGGGGACACAGAGGGGCCCGGGGGGGGGACACGGGGGTTCATGGGGGGCACTGGGGCCATGGGGGGGGGCACGGGGTGACGCGGGGTGACATCGGGGGGGACACGGGGGGGTCCCAGGAGCCGGGGGGGGGCCCCAGGGGTTTGGGGGGACCCTGGAGTTTGGGGGAGCCACGGGGGGGACCCACGTGTCCGGGGGGGGTGTCCCAGGTGTCCCGGGGGGGCCCCAGGGGTTTTGGGGGACCCCGGCATTTTGGGGGGGCCATGGGGGGACCCAAGTGTCCGGGGGGGGTCCCAGGGGATCCCAGGGGGTTTTGGGGGGGAACCTGAGTTTTGGGGGGCCACGGGGGGACCCAGATACCTGGGGGGTGTTCCACGGGTTTGGGGGGGGCCCAGAGGTTTTGGGGGGACCATGGGGGCATCCACGTGTCTGGGGGGGTCCTGGGAGTCTGGGGGGGTCGCAGGGGTTTGAGGGGGGACCCTGAAGTTTTTGGGGGGCCATGGGGGGCCCCAGGTGTCCGGGGGGGGGTCCCAGGAGTCTGGGGGGTCCCAGGGGTCTGGGGGGGACCCTGATATTTTGGGGGGGGCGTGGGGGTTCCCAGATGCCTGGGGGGGGTCCCAGGGGTTTGGGGGGACACCCAGGGGTTTTGGGGGTACCCTGGCATTTTGGGGGGGGGGCCATGGAGGGACTCAGGTGTCCCGGGGGGGGTCCCAGATGCCTGGGGGGGGGGTCCCAGGGGTTAGGGGGGGACCCTGACATTTTGGGGGGGCCATGGGGGGCCCCAGGTGTCCGGGGGGGGGTCCCAGGAGTTTGGGGGGGACACCCAGGGGTTTGGGGGGTTCCCTGACATTTTGGGGGGGACATGAGGGGTCCCAGATGCCTGGGGGGGGTCCCATGGTTTTGGGGGGCTCCCAGGGGTCTTGGGGGGGCCATGGGGGGACCCAGGTGTCCGGGGAGGCTCCCAGGGGTTTGGGGGGACACCCAGGGGTTTTGGGGGTACCCTGGCATTTTGGGGGGGGGGGGGGGCACGGAGGGACCCACGTGCGGGGCCCCCCAGAGTACGTGGTGCAGCACTGGCAGGACGACGCCTTTTTCGGGGAGCAGTACCTGAGCGGGGTGAACCCCGTCCTGCTGCGCCGCTGCTCCCGCCTGCCCCCCAACTTCCCCGTCACCCCCCCCATGGTGGCCCCCAGCCTCGGCCCCGCCACCTGCCTGCAGCGCGAGATGGAGGTGAGACCCCCCGGGAAAGGACCCCCCCAATTTTTGGGGGGACCCCCCCCCACACACACACAGGGGCGATGGGGACCCCAGTTTTTGGGGGGTCCCAGTTGTCTGGGAGGGGCTGGAGGGTCACGGGGACCCCGGTTTTTGGGGGGGGGTCGCAGGTGTCTGGGGGGTACCCAGGGGGGGCAGGGGGACCCCGAATTTTGGGGGGAACCCGGGGGGGGGTCGTGGGACCCCGAATTTGGGGTGTTCCAGGTGTCTGGGAAGGGGGGGGGGGGCTGGAGGGTCACAGGGACCCCGTTTTTTTGGGGGGGGACCCGGGGGGGGGCAAAGGGGACCCCGTTTTTTGGGGGGGTCCAGGTGTCTGGGGAGGGGTGGGGGGACCCTGGTGTTTGGGGGGTGGGGACCACGACACGGGGGGGGTCATGGGGACCCCGATTTTTTGGGGGGGTCCCAGGCATCCAGGGAACAGTGCAGGGGACCTGGGGGGGGGGGGTCCTGGGAACCCCGTTTCTTTTGGGGGGGTCCCAGGTGTCTGGGGAGGGGTGGGGGGGTCGCAGATATTTGGGGTGACCCCCCCTCACCCCCCCCCAGGAGGGGAACATCTACCTGGCCGACTACGCGGTGCTGGAGGGGCTCCCCACCGCCCGCATCGACGGACACCCCACTTTTGTGGCCGCCCCCCTCTGCCTCCTGCACCAGCGCCCCGACGGGCAGCTCCTGCCCATCGCCATCCAGGTGGGACCCCGAAACCCGGGGGGACCCCAAAATCCCGGGGGGGACCCCGAAACCCGGGGGGGGCCCCAAAATCCCGGGGGGGCCCCAAAATCCCGGGGGGGGACCCCGAAACCCGGGGGGACACACACCAGTACTCTGGGAGGGGGCTCAAAACCCGGGGGGGACCCCGAAACCCGGGGGGACCCCAAAATCCTGGGGGGACACATCAAAAAGCCGGGGGGGACCCCAAAATCCCTGGGAGGGACCCCAAAACTCGGGGGGGACACATCAAAACCCAGGAGACCCCAAAACTCCGGGGGACACCCCAAAACCCGGGGAGACACCCCAAAATCCTGGGGGGACCCCAAAACCCGGGGGGGACCCCAAAATCCTGGGGGACACATCAAAAAGCCGTGGGGGCCCAAAATCCCTGGGAGGGACCCCAAAACCTCTGGGGGGGCCCCAAAACCCGGGGGGACACCCCAAAATCCAGAAGGGACCCCAAAACACGGGGGGGACCCCAAAATCCTGGGGGGACACATCAAAAAGCCGGGGGGGACCCCAAAATCCCTTGGAGGGACCCCAAAACCTCTGGGGGGACCCCAAAACCCCGTGGGGGGACACCAGTACCCTGGGGAGGACCCCAAAAACCTTGTGGGGGGCCCCAAAACTCCGGGGGGACCCTAAAGCTTGGGGGGGGGTGTCACAGGAGTTGGGGGGGGTCCCAGGAGTTGGGGGGGGTCACAGGGGGTCTGGGGGGGTCATGGGGGCGTGGTGGGGGGTCAGAGGGATCGGGGGGGTCACAGGGGTTTGGGGGGTCACAGGAATCTTGGAGGGGGGGTCACAAGAGTCTGGGGGGGGTCATGGGGTGTGTGGGGGGTCACAGGGGTCTGGGGGGGGTCACAGGGGTCCAGAGGGGGTCACAGGGGTTTGGGGGGGGGGGTCACAAGAGTCTGGGGGGGTCATGGGGGGATGTGGGGGGGGGTCAGAGGGATCAGGGGGAGTCACAGGGGTCCAGAGGGGGGTCACAGGGTTTGGGGGGGGGTCAGAGGTGTTTGAGGGGTGACCCAGGAGTCTGAGGGGGGGTCACAGGGGTTTGTGGGGGGGTCCCATAACTCGGGGGGGGGGTGTGTATCATAAGGGGGGGTCCAGACACCCCCAGGCAGGAACGGGCCCTTATGTGGGGGTGGGGACCCCCGGTATGGCCGCAGGGTGCCCCCGACCCCCCCTTTTTCACCCCAACCCCCTTTTTTTTCCCCCCACCCCCCCATTTCCCCCCCCCCCCCCCCCCGCAGCTCTCGCAGCAGCCGGGGCCCCGCGCCCCCATTTTCCTGCCGGGGGACCCCCCCCTGGCTCTGGGGGGGAGGTCCCAGGGGTCTGGGGGGGTCCCAGGAGACTGGGGGGGGGGTCACAAGAGTCTGGGGGGATCATGGGGGTGTGGGGGGGGGTCAGAGGCATCGGGGGGGTCAGAGGGGTTTGGGGGGGTCACAGGAATCTTGGAGGGGGGGTCACAAGAGTCTGGGGGGGGTCATGGGGTGTGGTGGGGGGTCACAGGGGTCTGGGGGGGGTCACAGGGGTCCAGAGGGGGTCACAGGGGTTTGGGGGGGGGGGGTCACAAGAGTCTGGGGGGACATGGGGGTGTGTGGGGGGTCACAGGGGTTTGGGGGGTCACAGGGGTCCAGAGGGGGTCACAGAGGTTGGGGGGGGTCACAAGAGTCTGGAGGGGGGGGGGGGGGGTCCAGACACCCCCAGGCAGGAACGGGCAGCGCCCCCTTATGTGGGGGTGGGGACCCCCGGTATGGCCGCAGGGTGCCCCCGACCCCCCCTTTTTCACCCCAACCCCCCTTTTTTTCCCCCCCCCCCCCCCCCAATTTCCCCCCCCCCCCCCCCGCAGCTCTCGCAGCAGCCGGGGCCCCGCGCCCCCATTTTCCTGCCGGGGGACCCCCCCCTGGCTCTGGGCCCTGGCCAAGGTCTGGGTGCGAAGCGCCGAGTTCCAGGTGCACGAGGCCCTGACCCACCTCCTGCGCTCGCACCTGCTGGGGGAGGTTTTTGCCCTGGTCACGCTGCGCCAGCTGCCCCCCCAGCACCCCCTCTTCAAGGTACCCCCCCCCCCCCCCCCAAACAGCCCCCCCCCAAGTCGGGGGGGGGCACCCCGGAATGGGGGGAGGGGGGTGTGAGGGACTCCAGGGTGCAGGAGGGCGTCGTCCCCTGTGAGAAAGGGCACTGGGGGGGGTGTTGGGGGCTGGGGGGGTCCCTGGGGTTTTTGGGGGGGGCCCTGGTGTTTTGGGGGGGCACCCCGATATCGGGGGGGGGCAGGGTTGGGGTATGGGGGGATCCTGGGGGGCTGGGGGCATCATCCCCCCTGAGAAAGGGCACTGGGGGGGGGTGTTGGGGTTTGGGGGGGTCTTGAGGTCTGGGGGGGGTCCCTGGGGTTTTTGGGGGGGTCCCTGGTGTCTGGGGGGGGGCCCTGGTGTTTTGGGGGGGCACCCCGATATCGGGGGGGGCAGGGTTGGGGTATTGGGGGACCCCAGGGTGCAGGTGGCATCATCCCCCTGCAAAAGGGCACTGGGGGGGGGTGTTGGGTTTGGGGGGGTCTTGGGGGTTTGGGGGGTCCCTGGTGTCTGGGGGGGGCCGTGGTGTTTTGGGGGGGTACCCCAATATCGGGGGGGGTCAGGGTTGAGGTATTCGGGGACCCCGGGGGGCAGGTGGCATCATCCCCCCTGAGAAAGGGCACTGGGGGGGGGGTCTTGGGGTTTGGGGGGGTCCTGGGGTTTTTGGGGGGACCCCTGGTGTCTGGGGGGGGGCCCTGGTGTTTTGGGGGGGCACCCCGATATCGGGGGGGGGCAGGGTTGGGGTATGGGGGGATCCCGGGGGGCTGGTGGCATCATCCCTCCTGCAAAAGGGCACTGGGGGGGGGTGTTGGGGTTTGGGGGGGTCCCTGGTGTCTGGGGGGGGGCCCTGGTGTCTTGGGGGGGGCACCCCAACATCGGGAGGGGGGCAGGGTTTGGGGGTATGGGGGGACCCCAGGGTGCAGGTGGCATCATCCCCCCCGCAGAGGGCACCCGGGAGACACCAGAATTGGGGGGGGGACACACACGACACCCCAGGTTTTGGGGTGGGGGGGTCCCACGTGTTGGGGGGTGGGACACCCCGGTTTTGGGGTGCTGGCACCCACCCCCCACCCCCCCCCCAGCTGCTGGTGCCCCACACGCGCTTCACGGTTCACGTCGCCTGCCTGGCCGGAGGTTCCTGCTCAACCCCGGGGGGGTCTTCGACAGGGTGGGTGCTGGGGGGCACCCATGGGTGCTGGAGGGGTGGGAGGGGTCATCCATGGGTATTGGGGTGCAAGGGGGGGGCACCTATGGGTGCTGGGGAGACAGGGGGGCACCTATGGGTGCTCAGAGGCTGGGGGTGGGGCATCTATGGGTGCTGGGGAGACAGGGGGGGCACCTATGGGTGCTGCAGGGAAGGGGGGGGCATCTATGGGTGCTGAGGGGTGGGGGGGGCACCTATGGGTGCTGGGGAGGCGGGGGGATACCCATGGGTGCTCAGGGGGTGGTGGTGGGGCACCTATGGGTGCTGGGGAGACAGGGGGGCACCTATGGGTGCTGGGGGGGAGGCGGTTGGGGGTGGGAGTTTTGGAGGGATTTTAAGGTGATTTGGGGCATTTTGGGGGGATTTGGAGCCATTTTAGGAGCATTTCAGACCATTTGGGGGCATTTGGGTGGATTTTGGGATGTTTTGGGGAGAACTGGGTGACTTTTGGGTGGGTTTGGTGACCTCGGGGTGGGCTCGGAGGGATTTTGGGTGGATTTGGAGGGACTTTGGGGGATTTGGGTGGGTTTGGAGGGATTTTGGGTGGATTTTGGGTGGATTTGGGTGACCCCGGGGTGGATTTGGAGGGACTTTGGGTGGGTTTGGGTGGATTTGGGTGGATTCGGAGGGACGTTGGGTGGGTTTTGGGTGGGTTCGGAGGGATTTTGGGTGGATTTGGAGGGATTTTGAGGACTTTGGGTGGATTTGGGTGACCTTGGGGTGGACTTGGAGGAACTTTGGGTGGATTTGGGTGACCCTGGGGTGGACTTGGAGGAACTTTGGGTGGGTTTGGGTGACCCCGGGGTGGGTTCGGAGGATTTTGGGTGGGTTTGGAGGGATTTTGGGTGGATTTGGAGGGACTTTGGGGGATTTTGGGTGGATTTGGGTGACCTTGGGGTGGGCTCGGAGGGACTTTAGGTGGATTTTGGGTGGGTTTTGGGTGGATTTGGAGGGACTTTGGGTGGATTTTGGGTGGGTTTGGGTGGATTCGGAGGGACGTTGGGTGGGTTTGGGGTGGGTTCGGAGGGATTTTGGGTGGATTGGAGGGATTTTGAGGGACTTTGGGTGGATTTGGGTGACCTTGGGGTGGACTTGGAGGGATTTTGGGTGGATTTGGGTGACCCCGGGGTGGGTTCAGAGGGACTTTGGGTGGGTTTGGGTGGATTTGGGTGACCTTGGGGTGGGCTCGGAGGGATTTTGGGTGGGTTTGGGGTGGGTTTGGAGGGATTTTGGGTGGATTTTGGGTGGATTTGGGTGACCCTGGGGTGGATTTGGAGGAACTTTGGGTGGGTTTGGGTGACCCCGGGGTGGGTTCGAGGGATTTTGGGTGGGTTTGGAGGGACTTGGGGGGATTTTGGGTGGATTTGGGTGACCTCGGGGTGGGCTCGGAGGGACTTTAGGTGGATTTTGGGTGGGTTTTGGGTGGATTTGGAGGGACTTTGGGTGGATTTTGGTGACCCCGGGGTGGGCTCGGAGGGACTTTGGGTGGATTTTGGGTGGGTTTGGGTGGATTCGGAGGGACGTTGGGTGGGTTTGGGGTGGGTTCGGAGGGATTTTGGGTGGATTTGGAGGGATTTTGAGGGACTTTGGGTGGATTTGGGTGACCTTGGGGTGGGCTCGGAGGGACTTTGGGTGGATTTTGGGTGGGTTTGGGTGGATTCGGAGGGACGTTGGGTGGGTTTGGGTGACCCGGGGTGGGTTCAGAGGGACTTTGGGTGGATTTTGGGTGGGTTTGGGTGGATTCGGAGGGACGCCGGGTGGGTTCGGGGCCGGGGCCGCTGACGCCGGCGCAAGTCGGTGGCCCTGGGCCGCCGGGGGCTGCTGCAGCTGCTGGCCCGGGGGGCTGCGGGAGTTGCCTTACGCCGCCCTGGTGCTGCCCCGGGACCTGCGACGTCGCGGCGTCACCCGCACCCGGCGGTACTACTTCGCCGACGACGCCCGGCGCATCTGGGCCGCCATCCGCAGGTGGGACAGCGCCCTCGTGCACCCTCGTGCCTCTGTCCTCTTGTGCACCCTCGGGTGCCCTCATCGCCCCTCGGGCACTCTCTTGTGTGTCCTCGTGCACCCTCCTGTCTCCTCGTGCATCCCTGTGCCCCCTCGTGCACCCTCCCGTCTCCTCGTGCCTCCTTGTGCCCCTCGTGCATCCTTGTGCATCCCTGTGCCCCCTCATGCCTCCCTGTGCCCCCTCGTGCACCCTCCTGTCTCCTCGTGCCCCCTCGTGCCCTCTTCTGCCCCGTCCTGTGTCCTCTTGAGCACCCTTGGGTGCCCTCATCGCACCCTGTGCACTCTCTTGTGCGTCCTCGTGCACCCTCCTGTCTCCCTGTGCGTCCCCGCACCTCCTTGCGCATCCTCGTGTCCCTCCTCTGTCCTCTTGTGCACCCTTGGGTGGCCTCATCACACCTCCTGCACTCTCTTGTGCATCCTTGGGCACCCTCCTGCGCCCTCTCGTGCAGCCTCGTGCTCCCTTGTGCACTCTCTTGTGC
>NW_027437123.1:0-23710 GCF_047716275.1 Strix uralensis
CGCAGAATCGCTTTTGTGCAGAAAACAGTAACACTTGTCAGAACGAAAGAAAGCACAGAGCCCCAGATTTTATGTTGTCCTGGAGAGCTTGCAGAGCACTGGGGAAAGGCAGGCAGAGAATTCCCTGCTAGCACCTTCTCTGTGCCTGGGAAGCACAAGTGTTCACATTGCTTCGCAGAATCGCTTTTGTGCAGAAAACAGTAACACTTGTTCAGAACGAAAGAAAGCACAGAGCCCCAGATTTGCTGTTGTCCTGGAGAGCTTGCAGAGCACTGGGGAAAGGCAGGCAGAGAATTCCCTGCTAGCACCTTCTCTGTGCCTGGAAGCAGAAGTGTTCACATTAGCTTCGCAGAATCGCTTTTGTGCAGAAAACAGTAACACTTGTTCAGAACGAAAGAAAGCACAGAGCCCCAGATTTGCTGTTGTCCTGGAGAGCTTGCAGAGCACTGGGGAAAGGGCAGGCAGAGAATTCCCTGCTAGCACCTTCTCTGTGCCTGGGAAGCACAAGTGTTCACATTGCTTCGCAGAATCGCTTTTGTGCAGAAAACAGTAACACTTGTTCAGAACGAAAGAAAGCACAGAGCCCCCAGATTTTATGTTGTCCTGGAGAGCTTGCAGAGCACTGGGGAAAGGCAGGCAGAGAATTCCCTGCTAGCACCTTCTCTGTGCCTGGGAAGCACAAGTGTTCACATTGCTTGGCAGAATCGCTTTTGTGCAGAAAACAGTAACACTTGGTCAGGAAGAAAGAAAGCACAGAGCCCCAGATTTTATGTTGTCCTGGAGAGCTTGCAGAGCACTGGGGAAAGGCAGGCAGAGAATTCCCTGCTAGCACCTTCTCTGTGCCTGGGAAGCACAAGTGTTCACATTGCTTCGCAGAATCGCTTTTGTGCAGAAAACAGTAACACTTGTTCAGAACGAAAGAAAGCACAGAGCCCCAGATTTGCTGTTGTCCTGGAGAGCTTGCAGAGCACTGGGAAAGGCAGGCAGAGAATTCCCTGCTAGCACCTTCTCTGTGCCTGGGAAGCACAAGTGTTCACATTGCTTCGCAGAATCGCTTTTGTGCAGAAAACAGTAACACTTGTTCAGAACGAAAGAAAGCACAGAGCCCCAGATTTTATGTTGTCCTGGAGAGCTTGCAGAGCACTGGGGAAAGGCAGGCAGAGAATTCCCTGCTAGCACCTTCTCTGTGCCTGGGAAGCACAAGTGTTCACATTGCTTCGCAGAATCGCTTTTGTGCAGAAAACAGTAACACTTGTTCAGAACGAAAGAAAGCACAGAGCCCCAGATTTTATGTTGTCCTGGAGAGCTTGCAGAGCACTGGGGAAA
The DNA here is from genome assembly GCF_047716275.1 of Strix uralensis. Lineage (NCBI taxonomy): Eukaryota > Metazoa > Chordata > Aves > Strigiformes > Strigidae > Strix > Strix uralensis. The sequence goes on from NW_027437123.1 coordinate 1,327, forward strand.
GGCAGGCAGAGAATTCCCTGCTAGCACCTTCTCTGTGCCTGGGAAGCAGAAGTGTTCACATTGCTTGGCAGAATCGCTTTTTGTGCAGAAAACAGTAACACTTGTTCAGAACGAAAGAAAGCACAGAGCCCCAGATTTGCTGTTGTCCTGGAGAGCTTGCAGAGCACTGGGGAAAGGCAGGCAGAGAATTCCCTGCTAGCACCTTCTCTGTGCCTGGGAAGCACAAGTGTTCACATTGCTTGGCAGAATCGCTTTTGTGCAGAAAACAGTAACACTTGTTCAGAACGAAAGAAAGCACAGAGCCCCAGATTTGCTGTTGTCCTGGAGAGCTTGCAGAGCACTGGGGAAAGGCAGGCAGAGAATTCCCTGCTAGCACCTTCTCTGTGCCTGGGAAGCACAAGTGTTCACATTGCTTCGCAGAATCGCTTTTGTGCAGAAAACAGTAACACTTGTTCAGAACGAAAGAAAGCACAGAGCCCCAGATTTTATGTTGTCCTGGAGAGCTTGCAGAGCACTGGGGAAAGGCAGGCAGAGAATTCCCTGCTAGCACCTTCTCTGTGCCTGTTCACATTGCTTCGCAGAATCGCTTTTGTGCAGAAAACAGTAACACTTGTTCAGAACGAAAGAAAGCACAGAGCCCCAGATTTTATGTTGTCCTGGAGAGCTTGCAGAGCACTGGGGAAAGGCAGGCAGAGAATTCCCTGCTAGCACCTTCTCTGTGCCTGGGAAGCACAAGTGTTCACATTGCTTCGCAGAATCGCTTTTGTGCAGAAAACAGTAACACTTGTTCAGAACGAAAGAAAGCACAGAGCCCCAGATTTTATGTTGTCCTGGAGAGCTTGCAGAGCACTGGGGAAAGGCAGGCAGAGAATTCCCTGCTAGCACCTTCTCTGTGCCTGGGAAGCACAAGTGTTCACATTGCTTCGCAGAATCGCTTTTGTGCAGAAAACAGTAACACTTGTTCAGAACGAAAGAAAGCACAGAGCCCCAGATTTTATGTTGTCCTGGAGAGCTTGCAGAGCACTGGGGAAAGGCAGGCAGAGAATTCCCTGCTAGCACCTTCTCTGTGCCTGTTCACATTGCTTCGCAGAATCGCTTTTGTGCAGAAAACAGTAACACTTGTTCAGAACGAAAGAAAGCACAGAGCCCCAGATTTTATGTTGTCCTGGAGAGCTTGCAGAGCACTGGGGAAAGGCAGGCAGAGAATTCCCTGCTAGCACCTTCTCTGTGCCTGTTCACATTGCTTCGCAGAATCGCTTTTGTGCAGAAAACAGTAACACTTGTTCAGAACGAAAGAAAGCACAGAGCCCCAGATTTTATGTTGTCCTGGAGAGCTTGCAGAGCACTGGGGAAAGGCAGGCAGAGAATTCCCTGCTAGCACCTTCTCTGTGCCTGGGAAGCACAAGTGTTCACATTGCTTCGCAGAATCGCTTTTGTGCAGAAAACAGTAACACTTGGTCAGGAAGAAAGAAAGCACAGAGCCCCAGATTTGCTGTTGTCCTGGAGAGCTTGCAGAGCACTGGGGAAAGGCAGGCAGAGAATTCCCTGCTAGCACCTTCTCTGTGCCTGGGAAGCAGAAGTGTTCACATTGCTTCGCAGAATCGCTTTTGTGCAGAAAACAGTAACACTTGTTCAGAACGAAAGAAAGCACAGAGCCCCAGATTTTATGTTGTCCTGGAGAGCTTGCAGAGCACTGGGGAAAGGCAGGCAGAGAATTCCCTGCTAGCACCTTCTCTGTGCCTGGGAAGCACAAGTGTTCACATTGCTTCGCAGAATCGCTTTTGTGCAGAAAACAGTAACACTTGTTCAGAACGAAAGAAAGCACAGAGCCCCAGATTTTATGTTGTCCTGGAGAGCTTGCAGAGCACTGGGGAAAGGCAGGCAGAGAATTCCCTGCTAGCACCTTCTCTGTGCCTGGGAAGCACAAGTGTTCACATTGCTTCGCAGAATCGCTTTTGTGCAGAAAACAGTAACACTTGTTCAGAACGAAAGAAAGCACAGAGCCCCAGATTTTATGTTGTCCTGGAGAGCTTGCAGAGCACTGGGGAAAGGCAGGCAGAGAATTCCCTGCTAGCACCTTCTCTGTGCCTGGGAAGCACAAGTGTTCACATTGCTTGGCAGAATCGCTTTTGTGCAGAAAACAGTAACACTTGTTCAGAACGAAAGAAAGCACAGAGCCCCAGATTTGCTGTTGTCCTGGAGAGCTTGCAGAGCACTGGGGAAAGGCAGGCAGAGAATTCCCTGCTAGCACCTTCTCTGTGCCTGGGAAGCACAAGTGTTCACATTGCTTGGCAGAATCGCTTTTGTGCAGAAAACAGTAACACTTGTTCAGAACGAAAGAAAGCACAGAGCCCCAGATTTGCTGTTGTCCTGGAGAGCTTGCAGAGCACTGGGGAAAGGCAGGCAGAGAATTCCCTGCTAGCACCTTCTCTGTGCCTGGGAAGCACAAGTGTTCACATTGCTTCGCAGAATCGCTTTTGTGCAGAAAACAGTAACACTTGTTCAGAACGAAAGAAAGCACAGAGCCCCAGATTTGCTGTTGTCCTGGAGAGCTTGCAGAGCACTGGGGAAAGGCAGGCAGAGAATTCCCTGCTAGCACCTTCTCTGTGCCTGTTCACATTGCTTCGCAGAATCGCTTTTGTGCAGAAAACAGTAACACTTGTTCAGAACGAAAGAAAGCACAGAGCCCCAGATTTTATGTTGTCCTGGAGAGCTTGCAGAGCACTGGGGAAAGGCAGGCAGAGAATTCCCTGCTAGCACCTTCTCTGTGCCTGGGAAGCAGAAGTGTTCACATTGCTTCGCAGAATCGCTTTTGTGCAGAAAACAGTAACACTTGTTCAGAACGAAAGAAAGCACAGAGCCCCAGATTTGCTGTTGTCCTGGAGAGCTTGCAGAGCACTGGGGAAAGGCAGGCAGAGAATTCCCTGCTAGCACCTTCTCTGTGCCTGGGAAGCACAAGTGTTCACATTGCTTGGCAGAATCGCTTTTGTGCAGAAAACAGTAACACTTGTTCAGAACGAAAGAAAGCACAGAGCCCCAGATTTTATGTTGTCCTGGAGAGCTTGCAGAGCACTGGGGAAAGGCAGGCAGAGAATTCCCTGCTAGCACCTTCTCTGTGCCTGGGAAGCACAAGTGTTCACATTGCTTGGCAGAATCGCTTTTGTGCAGAAAACAGTAACACTTGGTCAGGAAGAAAGAAAGCACAGAGCCCCAGATTTTATGTTGTCCTGGAGAGCTTGCAGAGCACTGGGGAAAGGCAGGCAGAGAATTCCCTGCTAGCACCTTCTCTGTGCCTGGGAAGCACAAGTGTTCACATTGCTTCGCAGAATCGCTTTTGTGCAGAAAACAGTAACACTTGGTCAGGAAGAAAGAAAGCACAGAGCCCCAGATTTTATGTTGTCCTGGAGAGCTTGCAGAGCACTGGGGAAAGGCAGGCAGAGAATTCCCTGCTAGCACCTTCTCTGTGCCTGGGAAGCACAAGTGTTCACATTGCTTCGCAGAATCGCTTTTGTGCAGAAAACAGTCACACTTGTTCAGAACGAAAGAAAGCACAGAGCCCCAGATTTTATGTTGTCCTGGAGAGCTTGCAGAGCACTGGGGAAAGGCAGGCAGAGAATTCCCTGCTAGCACCTTCTCTGTGCCTGGGAAGCACAAGTGTTCACATTGCTTCGCAGAATCGCTTTTGTGCAGAAAACAGTAACACTTGTTCAGAACGAAAGAAAGCACAGAGCCCCAGATTTTATGTTGTCCTGGAGAGCTTGCAGAGCACTGGGGAAAGGCAGGCAGAGAATTCCCTGCTAGCACCTTCTCTGTGCCTGGGAAGCAGAAGTGTTCACATTGCTTCGCAGAATCGCTTTTGTGCAGAAAACAGTAACACTTGTTCAGAACGAAAGAAAGCACAGAGCCCCAGATTTGCTGTTGTCCTGGAGAGCTTGCAGAGCACTGGGGAAAGGCAGGCAGAGAATTCCCTGCTAGCACCTTCTCTGTGCCTGGGAAGCACAAGTGTTCACATTGCTTCGCAGAATCGCTTTTGTGCAGAAAACAGTAACACTTGTTCAGAACGAAAGAAAGCACAGAGCCCCAGATTTTATGTTGTCCTGGAGAGCTTGCAGAGCACTGGGGAAAGGCAGGCAGAGAATTCCCTGCTAGCACCTTCTCTGTGCCTGGGAAGCACAAGTGTTCACATTGCTTCGCAGAATCGCTTTTGTGCAGAAAACAGTAACACTTGTTCAGAACGAAAGAAAGCACAGAGCCCCAGATTTTATGTTGTCCTGGAGAGCTTGCAGAGCACTGGGGAAAGGCAGGCAGAGAATTCCCTGCTAGCACCTTCTCTGTGCCTGGGAAGCACAAGTGTTCACATTGCTTGGCAGAATCGCTTTTGTGCAGAAAACAGTAACACTTGTTCAGAACGAAAGAAAGCACAGAGCCCCAGATTTGCTGTTGTCCTGGAGAGCTTGCAGAGCACTGGGGAAAGGCAGGCAGAGAATTCCCTGCTAGCACCTTCTCTGTGCCTGGGAAGCACAAGTGTTCACATTGCTTGGCAGAATCGCTTTTGTGCAGAAAACAGTAACACTTGTTCAGAACGAAAGAAAGCACAGAGCCCCAGATTTGCTGTTGTCCTGGAGAGCTTGCAGAGCACTGGGGAAAGGCAGGCAGAGAATTCCCTGCTAGCACCTTCTCTGTGCCTGGGAAGCACAAGTGTTCACATTGCTTCGCAGAATCGCTTTTGTGCAGAAAACAGTAACACTTGTTCAGAACGAAAGAAAGCACAGAGCCCCAGATTTGCTGTTGTCCTGGAGAGCTTGCAGAGCACTGGGGAAAGGCAGGCAGAGAATTCCCTGCTAGCACCTTCTCTGTGCCTGTTCACATTGCTTCGCAGAATCGCTTTTGTGCAGAAAACAGTAACACTTGTTCAGAACGAAAGAAAGCACAGAGCCCCAGATTTGCTGTTGTCCTGGAGAGCTTGCAGAGCACTGGGGAAAGGCAGGCAGAGAATTCCCTGCTAGCACCTTCTCTGTGCCTGGGAAGCACAAGTGTTCACATTGCTTCGCAGAATCGCTTTTGTGCAGAAAACAGTAACACTTGTTCAGAACGAAAGAAAGCACAGAGCCCCAGATTTTATGTTGTCCTGGAGAGCTTGCAGAGCACTGGGGAAAGGCAGGCAGAGAATTCCCTGCTAGCACCTTCTCTGTGCCTGGGAAGCACAAGTGTTCACATTGCTTGGCAGAATCGCTTTTGTGCAGAAAACAGTAACACTTGGTCAGGAAGAAAGAAAGCACAGAGCCCCAGATTTTATGTTGTCCTGGAGAGCTTGCAGAGCACTGGGGAAAGGCAGGCAGAGAATTCCCTGCTAGCACCTTCTCTGTGCCTGGGAAGCACAAGTGTTCACATTGCTTCGCAGAATCGCTTTTGTGCAGAAAACAGTAACACTTGGTCAGGAAGAAAGAAAGCACAGAGCCCCAGATTTTATGTTGTCCTGGAGAGCTTGCAGAGCACTGGGGAAAGGCAGGCAGAGAATTCCCTGCTAGCACCTTCTCTGTGCCTGGGAAGCACAAGTGTTCACATTGCTTCGCAGAATCGCTTTTGTGCAGAAAACAGTCACACTTGTTCAGAACGAAAGAAAGCACAGAGCCCCAGATTTTATGTTGTCCTGGAGAGCTTGCAGAGCACTGGGGAAAGGCAGGCAGAGAATTCCCTGCTAGCACCTTCTCTGTGCCTGGGAAGCACAAGTGTTCACATTGCTTCGCAGAATCGCTTTTGTGCAGAAAACAGTAACACTTGTTCAGAACGAAAGAAAGCACAGAGCCCCAGATTTTATGTTGTCCTGGAGAGCTTGCAGAGCACTGGGGAAAGGCAGGCAGAGAATTCCCTGCTAGCACCTTCTCTGTGCCTGGGAAGCACAAGTGTTCACATTGCTTGGCAGAATCGCTTTTGTGCAGAAAACAGTAACACTTGTTCAGAACGAAAGAAAGCACAGAGCCCCAGATTTGCTGTTGTCCTGGAGAGCTTGCAGAGCACTGGGGAAAGGCAGGCAGAGAATTCCCTGCTAGCACCTTCTCTGTGCCTGGGAAGCACAAGTGTTCACATTGCTTGGCAGAATCGCTTTTGTGCAGAAAACAGTAACACTTGTTCAGAACGAAAGAAAGCACAGAGCCCCAGATTTGCTGTTGTCCTGGAGAGCTTGCAGAGCACTGGGGAAAGGCAGGCAGAGAATTCCCTGCTAGCACCTTCTCTGTGCCTGGGAAGCACAAGTGTTCACATTGCTTCGCAGAATCGCTTTTGTGCAGAAAACAGTAACACTTGTTCAGAACGAAAGAAAGCACAGAGCCCCAGATTTTATGTTGTCCTGGAGAGCTTGCAGAGCACTGGGGAAAGGCAGGCAGAGAATTCCCTGCTAGCACCTTCTCTGTGCCTGGGAAGCACAAGTGTTCACATTGCTTCGCAGAATCGCTTTTGTGCAGAAAACAGTAACACTTGTTCAGAACGAAAGAAAGCACAGAGCCCCAGATTTTATGTTGTCCTGGAGAGCTTGCAGAGCACTGGGGAAAGGCAGGCAGAGAATTCCCTGCTAGCACCTTCTCTGTGCCTGGGAAGCACAAGTGTTCACATTGCTTCGCAGAATCGCTTTTGTGCAGAAAACAGTAACACTTGTTCAGAACGAAAGAAAGCACAGAGCCCCAGATTTTATGTTGTCCTGGAGAGCTTGCAGAGCACTGGGGAAAGGCAGGCAGAGAATTCCCTGCTAGCACCTTCTCTGTGCCTGTTCACATTGCTTCGCAGAATCGCTTTTGTGCAGAAAACAGTCACACTTGTTCAGAACGAAAGAAAGCACAGAGCCCCAGATTTTATGTTGTCCTGGAGAGCTTGCAGAGCACTGGGGAAAGGCAGGCAGAGAATTCCCTGCTAGCACCTTCTCTGTGCCTGTTCACATTGCTTCGCAGAATCGCTTTTGTGCAGAAAACAGTAACACTTGTTCAGAACGAAAGAAAGCACAGAGCCCCAGATTTTATGTTGTCCTGGAGAGCTTGCAGAGCACTGGGGAAAGGCAGGCAGAGAATTCCCTGCTAGCACCTTCTCTGTGCCTGGGAAGCACAAGTGTTCACATTGCTTCGCAGAATCGCTTTTGTGCAGAAAACAGTAACACTTGGTCAGGAAGAAAGAAAGCACAGAGCCCCAGATTTGCTGTTGTCCTGGAGAGCTTGCAGAGCACTGGGGAAAGGCAGGCAGAGAATTCCCTGCTAGCACCTTCTCTGTGCCTGGGAAGCAGAAGTGTTCACATTGCTTCGCAGAATCGCTTTTGTGCAGAAAACAGTAACACTTGTTCAGAACGAAAGAAAGCACAGAGCCCCAGATTTTATGTTGTCCTGGAGAGCTTGCAGAGCACTGGGGAAAGGCAGGCAGAGAATTCCCTGCTAGCACCTTCTCTGTGCCTGGGAAGCAGAAGTGTTCACATTGCTTCGCAGAATCGCTTTTGTGCAGAAAACAGTAACACTTGTTCAGAACGAAAGAAAGCACAGAGCCCCAGATTTTATGTTGTCCTGGAGAGCTTGCAGAGCACTGGGGAAAGGCAGGCAGAGAATTCCCTGCTAGCACCTTCTCTGTGCCTGGGAAGCACAAGTGTTCACATTGCTTCGCAGAATCGCTTTTGTGCAGAAAACAGTAACACTTGTTCAGAACGAAAGAAAGCACAGAGCCCCAGATTTTATGTTGTCCTGGAGAGCTTGCAGAGCACTGGGGAAAGGCAGGCAGAGAATTCCCTGCTAGCACCTTCTCTGTGCCTGGGAAGCACAAGTGTTCACATTGCTTCGCAGAATCGCTTTTGTGCAGAAAACAGTAACACTTGTTCAGAACGAAAGAAAGCACAGAGCCCCAGATTTTATGTTGTCCTGGAGAGCTTGCAGAGCACTGGGGAAAGGCAGGCAGAGAATTCCCTGCTAGCACCTTCTCTGTGCCTGGGAAGCACAAGTGTTCACATTGCTTCGCAGAATCGCTTTTGTGCAGAAAACAGTAACACTTGTTCAGAACGAAAGAAAGCACAGAGCCCCAGATTTTATGTTGTCCTGGAGAGCTTGCAGAGCACTGGGGAAAGGCAGGCAGAGAATTCCCTGCTAGCACCTTCTCTGTGCCTGGGAAGCACAAGTGTTCACATTGCTTGGCAGAATCGCTTTTGTGCAGAAAACAGTAACACTTGTTCAGAACGAAAGAAAGCACAGAGCCCCAGATTTGCTGTTGTCCTGGAGAGCTTGCAGAGCACTGGGGAAAGGCAGGCAGAGAATTCCCTGCTAGCACCTTCTCTGTGCCTGGGAAGCACAAGTGTTCACATTGCTTGGCAGAATCGCTTTTGTGCAGAAAACAGTAACACTTGTTCAGAACGAAAGAAAGCACAGAGCCCCAGATTTGCTGTTGTCCTGGAGAGCTTGCAGAGCACTGGGGAAAGGCAGGCAGAGAATTCCCTGCTAGCACCTTCTCTGTGCCTGGGAAGCACAAGTGTTCACATTGCTTCGCAGAATCGCTTTTGTGCAGAAAACAGTAACACTTGTTCAGAACGAAAGAAAGCACAGAGCCCCAGATTTGCTGTTGTCCTGGAGAGCTTGCAGAGCACTGGGGAAAGGCAGGCAGAGAATTCCCTGCTAGCACCTTCTCTGTGCCTGTTCACATTGCTTCGCAGAATCGCTTTTGTGCAGAAAACAGTAACACTTGTTCAGAACGAAAGAAAGCACAGAGCCCCAGATTTTATGTTGTCCTGGAGAGCTTGCAGAGCACTGGGGAAAGGCAGGCAGAGAATTCCCTGCTAGCACCTTCTCTGTGCCTGGGAAGCACAAGTGTTCACATTGCTTCGCAGAATCGCTTTTGTGCAGAAAACAGTAACACTTGTTCAGAACGAAAGAAAGCACAGAGCCCCAGATTTGCTGTTGTCCTGGAGAGCTTGCAGAGCACTGGGGAAAGGCAGGCAGAGAATTCCCTGCTAGCACCTTCTCTGTGCCTGTTCACATTGCTTCGCAGAATCGCTTTTGTGCAGAAAACAGTAACACTTGTTCAGAACGAAAGAAAGCACAGAGCCCCAGATTTTATGTTGTCCTGGAGAGCTTGCAGAGCACTGGGGAAAGGCAGGCAGAGAATTCCCTGCTAGCACCTTCTCTGTGCCTGGGAAGCACAAGTGTTCACATTGCTTCCAGAATTGCTTTTGTGCAGAAAACAGTAACACTTGTTCAGAACGAAAGAAAGCACAGAGCCCCAGATTTTATGTTGTCCTGGAGAGCTTGCAGAGCACTGGGGAAAGGCAGGCAGAGAATTCCCTGCTAGCACCTTCTCTGTGCCTGGGAAGCACAAGTGTTCACATTGCTTCGCAGAATCGCTTTTGTGCAGAAAACAGTAACACTTGGTCAGGAAGAAAGAAAGCACAGAGCCCCAGATTTTATGTTGTCCTGGAGAGCTTGCAGAGCACTGGGGAAAGGCAGGCAGAGAATTCCCTGCTAGCACCTTCTCTGTGCCTGGGAAGCACAAGTGTTCACATTGCTTCCAGAATTGCTTTTGTGCAGAAAACAGTAACACTTGTTCAGAACGAAAGAAAGCACAGAGCCCCAGATTTTATGTTGTCCTGGAGAGCTTGCAGAGCACTGGGGAAAGGCAGGCAGAGAATTCCCTGCTAGCACCTTCTCTGTGCCTGGGAAGCACAAGTGTTCACATTGCTTCGCAGAATCGCTTTTGTGCAGAAAACAGTAACACTTGGTCAGGAAGAAAGAAAGCACAGAGCCCCAGATTTGCTGTTGTCCTGGAGAGCTTGCAGAGCACTGGGGAAAGGCAGGCAGAGAATTCCCTGCTAGCACCTTCTCTGTGCCTGGGAAGCAGAAGTGTTCACATTGATTCGCAGAATCGCTTTTGTGCAGAAAACAGTAACACTTGTTCAGAACGAAAGAAAGCACAGAGCCCCAGATTTGCTGTTGTCCTGGAGAGCTTGCAGAGCACTGGGGAAAGGCAGGCAGAGAATTCCCTGCTAGCACCTTCTCTGTGCCTGGGAAGCACAAGTGTTCACATTGCTTCGCAGAATCGCTTTTGTGCAGAAAAGAGTAACACTTGTTCAGAACGAAAGAAAGCACAGAGCCCCAGATTTTATGTTGTCCTGGAGAGCTTGCAGAGCACTGGGGAAAGGCAGGCAGAGAATTCCCTGCTAGCACCTTCTCTGTGCCTGGGAAGCAGAAGTGTTCACATTGCTTGGCAGAATCGCTTTTGTGCAGAAAACAGTAACACTTGTTCAGAACGAAAGAAAGCACAGAGCCCCAGATTTTATGTTGTCCTGGAGAGCTTGCAGAGCACTGGGGAAAGGCAGGCAGAGAATTCCCTCCTAGCACCTTCTCTGTGCCTGGGAAGCACAAGTGTTCACATTGCTTCGCAGAATCGCTTTTGTGCAGAAAACAGTAACACTTGTTCAGAACGAAAGAAAGCACAGAGCCCCAGATTTGCTGTTGTCCTGGAGAGCTTGCAGAGCACTGGGGAAAGGCAGGCAGAGAATTCCCTGCTAGCACCTTCTCTGTGCCTGGGAAGCACAAGTGTTCACATTGCTTCGCAGAATCGCTTTTGTGCAGAAAACAGTAACACTTGTTCAGAACGAAAGAAAGCACAGAGCCCCAGATTTTATGTTGTCCTGGAGAGCTTGCAGAGCACTGGGGAAAGGCAGGCAGAGAATTCCCTGCTAGCACCTTCTCTGTGCCTGGGAAGCACAAGTGTTCACATTGCTTCGCAGAATCGCTTTTGTGCAGAAAACAGTAACACTTGTTCAGAACGAAAGAAAGCACAGAGCCCCAGATTTTATGTTGTCCTGGAGAGCTTGCAGAGCACTGGGGAAAGGCAGGCAGAGAATTCCCTGCTAGCACCTTCTCTGTGCCTGGGAAGCACAAGTGTTCACATTGCTTCCAGAATTGCTTTTGTGCAGAAAACAGTAACACTTGTTCAGAACGAAAGAAAGCACAGAGCCCCAGATTTTATGTTGTCCTGGAGAGCTTGCAGAGCACTGGGGAAAGGCAGGCAGAGAATTCCCTGCTAGCACCTTCTCTGTGCCTGGGAAGCACAAGTGTTCACATTGCTTCGCAGAATCGCTTTTGTGCAGAAAACAGTAACACTTGGTCAGGAAGAAAGAAAGCACAGAGCCCCAGATTTTATGTTGTCCTGGAGAGCTTGCAGAGCACTGGGGAAAGGCAGGCAGAGAATTCCCTGCTAGCACCTTCTCTGTGCCTGGGAAGCAGAAGTGTTCACATTGATTCGCAGAATCGCTTTTGTGCAGAAAACAGTAACACTTGTTCAGAACGAAAGAAAGCACAGAGCCCCAGATTTTATGTTGTCCTGGAGAGCTTGCAGAGCACTGGGGAAAGGCAGGCAGAGAATTCCCTGCTAGCACCTTCTCTGTGCCTGGGAAGCACAAGTGTTCACATTGCTTCGCAGAATCGCTTTTGTGCAGAAAAGAGTAACACTTGTTCAGAACGAAAGAAAGCACAGAGCCCCAGATTTTATGTTGTCCTGGAGAGCTTGCAGAGCACTGGGGAAAGGCAGGCAGAGAATTCCCTGCTAGCACCTTCTCTGTGCCTGGGAAGCAGAAGTGTTCACATTGCTTGGCAGAATCGCTTTTGTGCAGAAAACAGTAACACTTGTTCAGAACGAAAGAAAGCACAGAGCCCCAGATTTTATGTTGTCCTGGAGAGCTTGCAGAGCACTGGGGAAAGGCAGGCAGAGAATTCCCTGCTAGCACCTTCTCTGTGCCTGGGAAGCACAAGTGTTCACATTGCTTCGCAGAATCGCTTTTGTGCAGAAAACAGTAACACTTGTTCAGAACGAAAGAAAGCACAGAGCCCCAGATTTGCTGTTGTCCTGGAGAGCTTGCAGAGCACTGGGGAAAGGCAGGCAGAGAATTCCCTGCTAGCACCTTCTCTGTGCCTGGGAAGCACAAGTGTTCACATTGCTTGGCAGAATCGCTTTTGTGCAGAAAACAGTAACACTTGTTCAGAACGAAAGAAAGCACAGAGCCCCAGATTTGCTGTTGTCCTGGAGAGCTTGCAGAGCACTGGGGAAAGGCAGGCAGAGAATTCCCTGCTAGCACCTTCTCTGTGCCTGTTCACATTGCTTCGCAGAATCGCTTTTGTGCAGAAAACAGTAACACTTGTTCAGAACGAAAGAAAGCACAGAGCCCCAGATTTTATGTTGTCCTGGAGAGCTTGCAGAGCACTGGGGAAAGGCAGGCAGAGAATTCCCTGCTAGCACCTTCTCTGTGCCTGTTCACATTGCTTCGCAGAATCGCTTTTGTGCAGAAAACAGTAACACTTGTTCAGAACGAAAGAAAGCACAGAGCCCCAGATTTTATGTTGTCCTGGAGAGCTTGCAGAGCACTGGGGAAAGGCAGGCAGAGAATTCCCTGCTAGCACCTTCTCTGTGCCTGGGAAGCACAAGTGTTCACATTGCTTCGCAGAATCGCTTTTGTGCAGAAAACAGTAACACTTGGTCAGGAAGAAAGAAAGCACAGAGCCCCAGATTTTATGTTGTCCTGGAGAGCTTGCAGAGCACTGGGGAAAGGCAGGCAGCGAATTCCCTGCTAGCACCTTCTCTGTGCCTGGGAAGCACAAGTGTTCACATTGCTTGGCAGAATCGCTTTTGTGCAGAAAACAGTAACACTTGTTCAGAACGAAAGAAAGCACAGAGCCCCAGATTTTATGTTGTCCTGGAGAGCTTGCAGAGCACTGGGGAAAGGCAGGCAGAGAATTCCCTGCTAGCACCTTCTCTGTGCCTGGGAAGCACAAGTGTTCACATTGCTTCGCAGAATCGCTTTTGTGCAGAAAACAGTAACACTTGTTCAGAACGAAAGAAAGCACAGAGCCCCAGATTTGCTGTTGTCCTGGAGAGCTTGCAGAGCACTGGGGAAAGGCAGGCAGAGAATTCCCTGCTAGCACCTTCTCTGTGCCTGGGAAGCACAAGTGTTCACATTGCTTCGCAGAATCGCTTTTGTGCAGAAAACAGTAACACTTGTTCAGAACGAAAGAAAGCACAGAGCCCCAGATTTGCTGTTGTCCTGGAGAGCTTGCAGAGCACTGGGGAAAGGCAGGCAGAGAATTCCCTGCTAGCACCTTCTCTGTGCCTGGGAAGCACAAGTGTTCACATTGCTTCGCAGAATCGCTTTTGTGCAGAAAACAGTAACACTTGTTCAGAACGAAAGAAAGCACAGAGCCCCAGATTTGCTGTTGTCCTGGAGAGCTTGCAGAGCACTGGGGAAAGGCAGGCAGAGAATTCCCTGCTAGCACCTTCTCTGTGCCTGGGAAGCACAAGTGTTCACATTGCTTCGCAGAATCGCTTTTGTGCAGAAAACAGTAACACTTGTTCAGAACGAAAGAAAGCACAGAGCCCCAGATTTTATGTTGTCCTGGAGAGCTTGCAGAGCACTGGGGAAAGGCAGGCAGAGAATTCCCTGCTAGCACCTTCTCTGTGCCTGGGAAGCACAAGTGTTCACATTGCTTGGCAGAATCGCTTTTGTGCAGAAAACAGTAACACTTGTTCAGAACGAAAGAAAGCACAGAGCCCCAGATTTTATGTTGTCCTGGAGAGCTTGCAGAGCACTGGGGAAAGGCAGGCAGAGAATTCCCTGCTAGCACCTTCTCTGTGCCTGGGAAGCACAAGTGTTCACATTGCTTCGCAGAATCGCTTTTGTGCAGAAAACAGTAACACTTGTTCAGAACGAAAGAAAGCACAGAGCCCCAGATTTTATGTTGTCCTGGAGAGCTTGCAGAGCACTGGGGAAAGGCAGGCAGAGAATTCCCTGCTAGCACCTTCTCTGTGCCTGGGAAGCACAAGTGTTCACATTGCTTCCAGAATTGCTTTTGTGCAGAAAACACTAACACTTGTTCAGAACGAAAGAAAGCACAGAGCCCCAGATTTTATGTTGTCCTGGAGAGCTTGCAGAGCACTGGGGAAAGGCAGGCAGAGAATTCCCTGCTAGCACCTTCTCTGTGCCTGGGAAGCACAAGTGTTCACATTGCTTGGCAGAATCGCTTTTGTGCAGAAAACAGTAACACTTGTTCAGAACGAAAGAAAGCACAGAGCCCCAGATTTTATGTTGTCCTGGAGAGCTTGCAGAGCACTGGGGAAAGGCAGGCAGAGAATTCCCTGCTAGCACCTTCTCTGTGCCTGGGAAGCACAAGTGTTCACATTGCTTCGCAGAATCGCTTTTGTGCAGAAAACAGTAACACTTGGTCAGGAAGAAAGAAAGCACAGAGCCCCAGATTTGCTGTTGTCCTGGAGAGCTTGCAGAGCACTGGGGAAAGGCAGGCAGAGAATTCCCTGCTAGCACCTTCTCTGTGCCTGGGAAGCAGAAGTGTTCACATTGATTCGCAGAATCGCTTTTGTGCAGAAAACAGTAACACTTGTTCAGAACGAAAGAAAGCACAGAGCCCCAGATTTGCTGTTGTCCTGGAGAGCTTGCAGAGCACTGGGGAAAGGCAGGCAGAGAATTCCCTGCTAGCACCTTCTCTGTGCCTGGGAAGCACAAGTGTTCACATTGCTTCGCAGAATCGCTTTTGTGCAGAAAAGAGTAACACTTGTTCAGAATGAAAGAAAGCACAGAGCCCCAGATTTTATGTTGTCCTGGAGAGCTTGCAGAGCACTGGGGAAAGGCAGGCAGAGAATTCCCTGCTAGCACCTTCTCTGTGCCTGGGAAGCACAAGTGTTCACATTGCTTGGCAGAATTGCTTTTGTGCAGAAAACAGTAACACTTGTTCAGAACGAAAGAAAGCACAGAGCCCCAGATTTTATGTTGTCCTGGAGAGCTTGCAGAGCACTGGGGAAAGGCAGGCAGAGAATTCCCTGCTAGCACCTTCTCTGTGCCTGGGAAGCACAAGTGTTCACATTGCTTCGCAGAATCGCTTTTGTGCAGAAAACAGTAACACTTGGTCAGGAAGAAAGAAAGCACAGAGCCCCAGATTTTATGTTGTCCTGGAGAGCTTGCAGAGCACTGGGGAAAGGCAGGCAGAGAATTCCCTGCTAGCACCTTCTCTGTGCCTGGGAAGCAGAAGTGTTCACATTGCTTCGCAGAATCGCTTTTGTGCAGAAAACAGTCACACTTGTTCAGAACGAAAGAAAGCACAGAGCCCCAGATTTTATGTTGTCCTGGAGAGCTTGCAGAGCACTGGGGAAAGGCAGGCAGAGAATTCCCTGCTAGCACCTTCTCTGTGCCTGGGAAGCACAAGTGTTCACATTGCTTCGCAGAATCGCTTTTGTGCAGAAAACAGTAACACTTGTTCAGAACGAAAGAAAGCACAGAGCCCCAGATTTGCTGTTGTCCTGGAGAGCTTGCAGAGCACTGGGGAAAGGCAGGCAGAGAATTCCCTGCTAGCACCTTCTCTGTGCCTGGGAAGCACAAGTGTTCACATTGCTTCGCAGAATCGCTTTTGTGCAGAAAACAGTAACACTTGTTCAGAACGAAAGAAAGCACAGAGCCCCAGATTTGCTGTTGTCCTGGAGAGCTTGCAGAGCACTGGGGAAAGGCAGGCAGAGAATTCCCTGCTAGCACCTTCTCTGTGCCTGGGAAGCACAAGTGTTCACATTGCTTCGCAGAATCGCTTTTGTGCAGAAAACAGTAACACTTGTTCAGAACGAAAGAAAGCACAGAGCCCCAGATTTTATGTTGTCCTGGAGAGCTTGCAGAGCACTGGGGAAAGGCAGGCAGAGAATTCCCTGCTAGCACCTTCTCTGTGCCTGTTCACATTGCTTCGCAGAATCGCTTTTGTGCAGAAAACAGTAACACTTGTTCAGAACGAAAGAAAGCACAGAGCCCCAGATTTTATGTTGTCCTGGAGAGCTTGCAGAGCACTGGGGAAAGGCAGGCAGAGAATTCCCTGCTAGCACCTTCTCTGTGCCTGGGAAGCACAAGTGTTCACATTGCTTCGCAGAATCGCTTTTGTGCAGAAAACAGTAACACTTGTTCAGAACGAAAGAAAGCACAGAGCCCCAGATTTGCTGTTGTCCTGGAGAGCTTGCAGAGCACTGGGGAAAGGCAGGCAGAGAATTCCCTGCTAGCACCTTCTCTGTGCCTGGGAAGCAGAAGTGTTCACATTGCTTCGCAGAATCGCTTTTGTGCAGAAAACAGTAACACTTGTTCAGAACGAAAGAAAGCACAGAGCCCCAGATTTGCTGTTGTCCTGGAGAGCTTGCAGAGCACTGGGGAAAGGCAGGCAGAGAATTCCCTGCTAGCACCTTCTCTGTGCCTGGGAAGCACAAGTGTTCACATTGCTTCGCAGAATCGCTTTTGTGCAGAAAACAGTAACACTTGTTCAGAACGAAAGAAAGCACAGAGCCCCAGATTTTATGTTGTCCTGGAGAGCTTGCAGAGCACTGGGGAAAGGCAGGCAGAGAATTCCCTGCTAGCACCTTCTCTGTGCCTGGGAAGCACAAGTGTTCACATTGCTTGGCAGAATCGCTTTTGTGCAGAAAACAGTAACACTTGGTCAGGAAGAAAGAAAGCACAGAGCCCCAGATTTTATGTTGTCCTGGAGAGCTTGCAGAGCACTGGGGAAAGGCAGGCAGAGAATTCCCTGCTAGCACCTTCTCTGTGCCTGGGAAGCACAAGTGTTCACATTGCTTCGCAGAATCGCTTTTGTGCAGAAAACAGTAACACTTGTTCAGAACGAAAGAAAGCACAGAGCCCCAGATTTGCTGTTGTCCTGGAGAGCTTGCAGAGCACTGGGGAAAGGCAGGCAGAGAATTCCCTGCTAGCACCTTCTCTGTGCCTGGGAAGCACAAGTGTTCACATTGCTTCGCAGAATCGCTTTTGTGCAGAAAACAGTAACACTTGTTCAGAACGAAAGAAAGCACAGAGCCCCAGATTTTATGTTGTCCTGGAGAGCTTGCAGAGCACTGGGGAAAGGCAGGCAGAGAATTCCCTGCTAGCACCTTCTCTGTGCCTGGGAAGCACAAGTGTTCACATTGCTTCGCAGAATCGCTTTTGTGCAGAAAACAGTAACACTTGTTCAGAACGAAAGAAAGCACAGAGCCCCAGATTTTATGTTGTCCTGGAGAGCTTGCAGAGCACTGGGGAAAGGCAGGCAGAGAATTCCCTGCTAGCACCTTCTCTGTGCCTGGGAAGCAGAAGTGTTCACATTGCTTGGCAGAATCGCTTTTGTGCAGAAAACAGTAACACTTGTTCAGAACGAAAGAAAGCACAGAGCCCCAGATTTGCTGTTGTCCTGGAGAGCTTGCAGAGCACTGGGGAAAGGCAGGCAGAGAATTCCCTGCTAGCACCTTCTCTGTGCCTGGGAAGCACAAGTGTTCACATTGCTTGGCAGAATCGCTTTTGTGCAGAAAACAGTAACACTTGTTCAGAACGAAAGAAAGCACAGAGCCCCAGATTTGCTGTTGTCCTGGAGAGCTTGCAGAGCACTGGGGAAAGGCAGGCAGAGAATTCCCTGCTAGCACCTTCTCTGTGCCTGGGAAGCACAAGTGTTCACATTGCTTCGCAGAATCGCTTTTGTGCAGAAAACAGTAACACTTGTTCAGAACGAAAGAAAGCACAGAGCCCCAGATTTTATGTTGTCCTGGAGAGCTTGCAGAGCACTGGGGAAAGGCAGGCAGAGAATTCCCTGCTAGCACCTTCTCTGTGCCTGTTCACATTGCTTCGCAGAATCGCTTTTGTGCAGAAAACAGTAACACTTGTTCAGAACGAAAGAAAGCACAGAGCCCCAGATTTTATGTTGTCCTGGAGAGCTTGCAGAGCACTGGGGAAAGGCAGGCAGAGAATTCCCTGCTAGCACCTTCTCTGTGCCTGGGAAGCACAAGTGTTCACATTGCTTCGCAGAATCGCTTTTGTGCAGAAAACAGTAACACTTGTTCAGAACGAAAGAAAGCACAGAGCCCCAGATTTTATGTTGTCCTGGAGAGCTTGCAGAGCACTGGGGAAAGGCAGGCAGAGAATTCCCTGCTAGCACCTTCTCTGTGCCTGGGAAGCACAAGTGTTCACATTGCTTCGCAGAATCGCTTTTGTGCAGAAAACAGTAACACTTGTTCAGAACGAAAGAAAGCACAGAGCCCCAGATTTTATGTTGTCCTGGAGAGCTTGCAGAGCACTGGGGAAAGGCAGGCAGAGAATTCCCTGCTAGCACCTTCTCTGTGCCTGTTCACATTGCTTCGCAGAATCGCTTTTGTGCAGAAAACAGTAACACTTGTTCAGAACGAAAGAAAGCACAGAGCCCCAGATTTTATGTTGTCCTGGAGAGCTTGCAGAGCACTGGGGAAAGGCAGGCAGAGAATTCCCTGCTAGCACCTTCTCTGTGCCTGTTCACATTGCTTCGCAGAATCGCTTTTGTGCAGAAAACAGTAACACTTGTTCAGAACGAAAGAAAGCACAGAGCCCCAGATTTTATGTTGTCCTGGAGAGCTTGCAGAGCACTGGGGAAAGGCAGGCAGAGAATTCCCTGCTAGCACCTTCTCTGTGCCTGGGAAGCACAAGTGTTCACATTGCTTCGCAGAATCGCTTTTGTGCAGAAAACAGTAACACTTGGTCAGGAAGAAAGAAAGCACAGAGCCCCAGATTTGCTGTTGTCCTGGAGAGCTTGCAGAGCACTGGGGAAAGGCAGGCAGAGAATTCCCTGCTAGCACCTTCTCTGTGCCTGGGAAGCAGAAGTGTTCACATTGCTTCGCAGAATCGCTTTTGTGCAGAAAACAGTAACACTTGTTCAGAACGAAAGAAAGCACAGAGCCCCAGATTTTATGTTGTCCTGGAGAGCTTGCAGAGCACTGGGGAAAGGCAGGCAGAGAATTCCCTGCTAGCACCTTCTCTGTGCCTGGGAAGCACAAGTGTTCACATTGCTTCGCAGAATCGCTTTTGTGCAGAAAACAGTAACACTTGTTCAGAACGAAAGAAAGCACAGAGCCCCAGATTTTATGTTGTCCTGGAGAGCTTGCAGAGCACTGGGGAAAGGCAGGCAGAGAATTCCCTGCTAGCACCTTCTCTGTGCCTGGGAAGCACAAGTGTTCACATTGCTTCGCAGAATCGCTTTTGTGCAGAAAACAGTAACACTTGTTCAGAACGAAAGAAAGCACAGAGCCCCAGATTTTATGTTGTCCTGGAGAGCTTGCAGAGCACTGGGGAAAGGCAGGCAGAGAATTCCCTGCTAGCACCTTCTCTGTGCCTGGGAAGCACAAGTGTTCACATTGCTTGGCAGAATCGCTTTTGTGCAGAAAACAGTAACACTTGTTCAGAACGAAAGAAAGCACAGAGCCCCAGATTTGCTGTTGTCCTGGAGAGCTTGCAGAGCACTGGGGAAAGGCAGGCAGAGAATTCCCTGCTAGCACCTTCTCTGTGCCTGGGAAGCACAAGTGTTCACATTGCTTGGCAGAATCGCTTTTGTGCAGAAAACAGTAACACTTGTTCAGAACGAAAGAAAGCACAGAGCCCCAGATTTGCTGTTGTCCTGGAGAGCTTGCAGAGCACTGGGGAAAGGCAGGCAGAGAATTCCCTGCTAGCACCTTCTCTGTGCCTGGGAAGCACAAGTGTTCACATTGCTTCGCAGAATCGCTTTTGTGCAGAAAACAGTAACACTTGTTCAGAACGAAAGAAAGCACAGAGCCCCAGATTTGCTGTTGTCCTGGAGAGCTTGCAGAGCACTGGGGAAAGGCAGGCAGAGAATTCCCTGCTAGCACCTTCTCTGTGCCTGTTCACATTGCTTCGCAGAATCGCTTTTGTGCAGAAAACAGTAACACTTGTTCAGAACGAAAGAAAGCACAGAGCCCCAGATTTTATGTTGTCCTGGAGAGCTTGCAGAGCACTGGGGAAAGGCAGGCAGAGAATTCCCTGCTAGCACCTTCTCTGTGCCTGGGAAGCAGAAGTGTTCACATTGCTTCGCAGAATCGCTTTTGTGCAGAAAACAGTAACACTTGTTCAGAACGAAAGAAAGCACAGAGCCCCAGATTTGCTGTTGTCCTGGAGAGCTTGCAGAGCACTGGGGAAAGGCAGGCAGAGAATTCCCTGCTAGCACCTTCTCTGTGCCTGGGAAGCACAAGTGTTCACATTGCTTGGCAGAATCGCTTTTGTGCAGAAAACAGTAACACTTGTTCAGAACGAAAGAAAGCACAGAGCCCCAGATTTTATGTTGTCCTGGAGAGCTTGCAGAGCACTGGGGAAAGGCAGGCAGAGAATTCCCTGCTAGCACCTTCTCTGTGCCTGGGAAGCACAAGTGTTCACATTGCTTGGCAGAATCGCTTTTGTGCAGAAAACAGTAACACTTGGTCAGGAAGAAAGAAAGCACAGAGCCCCAGATTTTATGTTGTCCTGGAGAGCTTGCAGAGCACTGGGGAAAGGCAGGCAGAGAATTCCCTGCTAGCACCTTCTCTGTGCCTGGGAAGCACAAGTGTTCACATTGCTTCGCAGAATCGCTTTTGTGCAGAAAACAGTAACACTTGGTCAGGAAGAAAGAAAGCACAGAGCCCCAGATTTTATGTTGTCCTGGAGAGCTTGCAGAGCACTGGGGAAAGGCAGGCAGAGAATTCCCTGCTAGCACCTTCTCTGTGCCTGGGAAGCACAAGTGTTCACATTGCTTCGCAGAATCGCTTTTGTGCAGAAAACAGTCACACTTGTTCAGAACGAAAGAAAGCACAGAGCCCCAGATTTTATGTTGTCCTGGAGAGCTTGCAGAGCACTGGGGAAAGGCAGGCAGAGAATTCCCTGCTAGCACCTTCTCTGTGCCTGGGAAGCACAAGTGTTCACATTGCTTCGCAGAATCGCTTTTGTGCAGAAAACAGTAACACTTGTTCAGAACGAAAGAAAGCACAGAGCCCCAGATTTTATGTTGTCCTGGAGAGCTTGCAGAGCACTGGGGAAAGGCAGGCAGAGAATTCCCTGCTAGCACCTTCTCTGTGCCTGGGAAGCAGAAGTGTTCACATTGCTTCGCAGAATCGCTTTTGTGCAGAAAACAGTAACACTTGTTCAGAACGAAAGAAAGCACAGAGCCCCAGATTTGCTGTTGTCCTGGAGAGCTTGCAGAGCACTGGGGAAAGGCAGGCAGAGAATTCCCTGCTAGCACCTTCTCTGTGCCTGGGAAGCACAAGTGTTCACATTGCTTCGCAGAATCGCTTTTGTGCAGAAAACAGTAACACTTGTTCAGAACGAAAGAAAGCACAGAGCCCCAGATTTTATGTTGTCCTGGAGAGCTTGCAGAGCACTGGGGAAAGGCAGGCAGAGAATTCCCTGCTAGCACCTTCTCTGTGCCTGGGAAGCACAAGTGTTCACATTGCTTCGCAGAATCGCTTTTGTGCAGAAAACAGTAACACTTGTTCAGAACGAAAGAAAGCACAGAGCCCCAGATTTTATGTTGTCCTGGAGAGCTTGCAGAGCACTGGGGAAAGGCAGGCAGAGAATTCCCTGCTAGCACCTTCTCTGTGCCTGGGAAGCACAAGTGTTCACATTGCTTGGCAGAATCGCTTTTGTGCAGAAAACAGTAACACTTGTTCAGAACGAAAGAAAGCACAGAGCCCCAGATTTGCTGTTGTCCTGGAGAGCTTGCAGAGCACTGGGGAAAGGCAGGCAGAGAATTCCCTGCTAGCACCTTCTCTGTGCCTGGGAAGCACAAGTGTTCACATTGCTTGGCAGAATCGCTTTTGTGCAGAAAACAGTAACACTTGTTCAGAATGAAAGAAAGCACAGAGCCCCAGATTTGCTGTTGTCCTGGAGAGCTTGCAGAGCACTGGGGAAAGGCAGGCAGAGAATTCCCTGCTAGCACCTTCTCTGTGCCTGGGAAGCACAAGTGTTCACATTGCTTCGCAGAATCGCTTTTGTGCAGAAAACAGTAACACTTGTTCAGAACGAAAGAAAGCACAGAGCCCCAGATTTGCTGTTGTCCTGGAGAGCTTGCAGAGCACTGGGGAAAGGCAGGCAGAGAATTCCCTGCTAGCACCTTCTCTGTGCCTGTTCACATTGCTTCGCAGAATCGCTTTTGTGCAGAAAACAGTAACACTTGTTCAGAACGAAAGAAAGCACAGAGCCCCAGATTTGCTGTTGTCCTGGAGAGCTTGCAGAGCACTGGGGAAAGGCAGGCAGAGAATTCCCTGCTAGCACCTTCTCTGTGCCTGGGAAGCACAAGTGTTCACATTGCTTCGCAGAATCGCTTTTGTGCAGAAAACAGTAACACTTGTTCAGAACGAAAGAAAGCACAGAGCCCCAGATTTTATGTTGTCCTGGAGAGCTTGCAGAGCACTGGGGAAAGGCAGGCAGAGAATTCCCTGCTAGCACCTTCTCTGTGCCTGGGAAGCACAAGTGTTCACATTGCTTGGCAGAATCGCTTTTGTGCAGAAAACAGTAACACTTGGTCAGGAAGAAAGAAAGCACAGAGCCCCAGATTTTATGTTGTCCTGGAGAGCTTGCAGA
>NW_027437124.1:0-23520 GCF_047716275.1 Strix uralensis
AACACTTGTGCTTCCCAGGCACAGAGAAGGTGCTAGCAGGGAATTCTCTGCCTGCCTTTCCCCAGTGCTCTGCAAGCTCTCCAGGACAACATAAAATCTGGGGCTCTGTGCTTTCTTTCGTTCTGAACAAGTGTTACTGTTTTCTGCACAAAAGCGATTCTGCGAAGCAATGTGAACACTTGTGCTTCCCAGGCACAGAGAAGGTGCTAGCAGGGAATTCTCTGCCTGCCTTTCCCCAGTGCTCTGCAAGCTCTCCAGGACAACATAAAATCTGGGGCTCTGTGCTTTCTTTCGTTCTGAACAAGTGTTACTGTTTTCTGCACAAAAGCGATTCTGCGAAGCAATGTGAACACTTGTGCTTCCCAGGCACAGAGAAGGTGCTAGCAGGGAATTCTCTGCCTGCCTTTCCCCAGTGCTCTGCAAGCTCTCCAGGACAACATAAAATCTGGGGCTCTGTGCTTTCTTTCGTTCTGAACAAGTGTTACTGTTTTCTGCACAAAAGCGATTCTGCGAAGCAATGTGAACACTTGTGCTTCCCAGGCACAGAGAAGGTGCTAGCAGGGAATTCTCTGCCTGCCTTTCCCCAGTGCTCTGCAAGCTCTCCAGGACAACATAAAATCTGGGGCTCTGTGCTTTCTTTCGTTCTGAACAGGTGTTACTGTTTTCTGCACAAAAGCGATTCTGCGAAGCAATGTGAACACTTGTGCTTCCCAGGCACAGAGAAGGTGCTAGCAGGGAATTCTCTGCCTGCCTTTCCCCAGTGCTCTGCAAGCTCTCCAGGACAACATAAAATCTGGGGCTCTGTGCTTTCTTTCGTTCTGAACAAGTGTTACTGTTTTCTGCACAAAAGCGATTCTGCGAAGCAATGTGAACACTTGTGCTTCCCAGGCACAGAGAAGGTGCTAGCAGGGAATTCTCTGCCTGCCTTTCCCCAGTGCTCTGCAAGCTCTCCAGGACAACATAAAATCTGGGGCTCTGTGCTTTCTTTCGTTCTGAACAAGTGTTACTGTTTTCTGCACAAAAGCGATTCTGCGAAGCAATGTGAACACTTGTGCTTCCCAGGCACAGAGAAGGTGCTAGCAGGGAATTCTCTGCCTGCCTTTCCCCAGTGCTCTGCAAGCTCTCCAGGACAACATAAAATCTGGGGCTCTGTACTTTCTTTCGTTCTGAACAAGTGTTACTGTTTTCTGCACAAAAGCGATTCTGCGAAGCAATGTGAACACTTGTGCTTCCCAGGCACAGAGAAGGTGCTAGCAGGGAATTCTCTGCCTGCCTTTCCCCAGTGCTCTGCAAGCTCTCCAGGACAACATAAAATCTGGGGCTCTGTGCTTTCTTTCGTTCTGAACAAGTGTTACTGTTTTCTGCACAAAAGCGATTCTGCGAAGCAATGTGAACACTTCTGCTTCCCAGGCACAGAGAAGGTGCTAGCAGGGAATTCTCTGCCTGCCTTTCCCCAGTGCTCTGCAAGCTCTCCAGGACAACATAAAATCTGGGGCTCTGTGCTTTCTTTCGTTCTGAACAAGTGTTACTGTTTTCTGCACAAAAGCGATTCTGCGAAGCAATGTGAACACTTCTGCTTCCCAGGCACAGAGAAGGTGCTAGCAGGGAATTCTCTGCCTGCCTTTCCCCAGTGCTCTGCAAGCTCTCCAGGACAACATAAAATCTGGGGCTCTGTGCTTTCTTTCGTTCTGAACAAGTGTTACTGTTTTCTGCACAAAAGCGATTCTGAGAAGCAATGTGAACAGGCACAGAGAAGGTGCTAGCAGGGAATTCTCTGCCTGCCTTTCCCCAGTGCTCTGCAAGCTCTCCAGGACAACAGCAAATCTGGGGCTCTGTGCTTTCTTTCGTTCTGAACAAGTGTTACTGTTTTCTGCACAAAAGCGATTCTGCGAAGCAATGTGAACACTTGTGCTTCCCAGGCACAGAGAAGGTGCTAGCAGGGAATTCTCTGCCTGCCTTTCCCCAGTGCTCTGCAAGCTCTCCAGGACAACATAAAATCTGGGGCTCTGTGCTTTCTTTCATTCTGAACAAGTGTTACTGTTTTCTGCACAAAAGCGATTCTGCGAAGCAATGTGAACACTTGTGCTTCCCAGGCACACAGAAGGTGCTAGCAGGGAATTCTCTGCCTGCCTTTCCCCAGTGCTCTGCAAGCTCTCCAGGACAACATAAAATCTGGGGCTCTGTGCTTTCTTTCGTTCTGAACAAGTGTTACTGTTTTCTGCACAAAAGCGATTCTGCGAAGCAATGTGAACACTTGTGCTTCCCAGGCACAGAGAAGGTGCTAGCAGGGAATTCTCTGCCTGCCTTTCCCCAGTGCTCTGCAAGCTCTCCAGGACAACATAAAATCTGGGGCTCTGTGCTGTCTTTCGTTCTGAACAAGTGTTACTGTTTTCTGCACAAAAGCGATTCTGCGAAGCAATGTGAACACTTGTGCTTCCCAGGCACAGAGAAGGTGCTAGCAGGGAATTCTCTGCCTGCCTTTCCCCAGTGCTCTGCAAGCTCTCCAGGACAACATAAAATCTGGGGCTCTGTGCTTTCTTTCGTTCTGAACAAGTGTTAGTATTTTCTCCACAAAAGCGATTCTGCGAAGCAATGTGAACACTTGTGCTTCCCAGGCACAGAGAAGGTGCTAGCAGGGAATTCTCTGCCTGCCTTTCCCCAGTGCTCTGCAAGCTCTCCAGGACAACATAAAATCTGGGGCTCTGTGCTTTCTTTCGTTCTGAACAAGTGTTACTGTTTTCTGCACAAAAGCGATTCTGCGAAGCAATGTGAACACTTGTGCTTCCCAGGCACAGAGAAGGTGCTAGCAGGGAATTCTCTGCCTGCCTTTCCCCAGTGCTCTGCAAGCTCTCCAGGACAACATAAAATCTGGGGCTCTGTGCTTTCTTTCGTTCTGAACAAGTGTTACTGTTTTCTGCACAAAAGCGATTCTGCGAAGCAATGTGAACACTTGTGCTTCCCAGGCACAGAGAAGGTGCTAGCAGGGAATTCTCTGCCTGCCTTTCCCCAGTGCTCTGCAAGCTCTCCAGGACAACATAAAATCTGGGGCTCTGTGCTTTCTTTCGTTCTGAACAAGTGTTACTGTTTTCTGCACAAAAGCGATTCTGAGAAGCAATGTGAACAGGCACAGAGAAGGTGCTAGCAGGGAATTCTCTGCCTGCCTTTCCCCAGTGCTCTGCAAGCTCTCCAGGACAACATAAAATCTGGGGCTCTGTGCTTTCTTTCGTTCTGAACAAGTGTTACTGTTTTCTGCACAAAAGCGATTCTGCGAAGCAATGTGAACACTTCTGCTTCCCAGGCACACAGAAGGTGCTAGCAGGGAATTCTCTGCCTGCCTTTCCCCAGTGCTCTGCAAGCTCTCCAGGACAACATAAAATCTGGGGCTCTGTGCTTTCTTTCGTTCTGAACAAGTGTTACTGTTTTCTGCACAAAAGCGATTCTGCGAAGCAATGTGAACACTTGTGCTTCCCAGGCACAGAGAAGGTGCTAGCAGGGAATTCTCTGCCTGCCTTTCCCCAGTGCTCTGCAAGCTCTCCAGGACAACATAAAATCTGGGGCTCTGTGCTTTCTTTCGTTCTGAACAAGTGTTACTGTTTTCTGCACAAAAGCGATTCTGCGAAGCAATGTGAACACTTGTGCTTCCCAGGCACACAGAAGGTGCTAGCAGGGAATTCTCTGCCTGCCTTTCCCCAGTGCTCTGCAAGCTCTCCAGGACAACATAAAATCTGGGGCTCTGTGCTTTCTTTCGTTCTGAACAAGTGTTACTGTTTTCTGCACAAAAGCGATTCTGAGAAGCAATGTGAACAGGCACAGAGAAGGTGCTAGCAGGGAATTCTCTGCCTGCCTTTCCCCAGTGCTCTGCAAGCTCTCCAGGACAACATAAAATCTGGGGCTCTGTGCTTTCTTTCGTTCTGAACAAGTGTTACTGTTTTCTGCACAAAAGCGATTCTGCGAAGCAATGTGAACACTTGTGCTTCCCAGGCACAGAGAAGGTGCTAGCAGGGAATTCTCTGCCTGCCTTTCCCCAGTGCTCTGCAAGCTCTCCAGGACAACATAAAATCTGGGGCTCTGTGCTTTCTTTCATTCTGAACAAGTGTTACTGTTTTCTGCACAAAAGCGATTCTGCGAAGCAATGTGAACACTTGTGCTTCCCAGGCACAGAGAAGGTGCTAGCAGGGAATTCTCTGCCTGCCTTTCCCCAGTGCTCTGCAAGCTCTCCAGGACAACATAAAATCTGGGGCTCTGTGCTTTCTTTCGTTCTGAACAAGTGTTACTGTTTTCTGCACAAAAGCGATTCTGCGAAGCAATGTGAACACTTGTGCTTCCCAGGCACAGAGAAGGTGCTAGCAGGGAATTCTCTGCCTGCCTTTCCCCAGTGCTCTGCAAGCTCTCCAGGACAACATAAAATCTGGGGCTCTGTGCTTTCTTTCGTTCTGAACAAGTGTTACTGTTTTCTGCACAAAAGCGATTCTGCGAAGCAATGTGAACACTTCTGCTTCCCAGGCACACAGAAGGTGCTAGCAGGGAATTCTCTGCCTGCCTTTCCCCAGTGCTCTGCAAGCTCTCCAGGACAACATAAAATCTGGGGCTCTGTGCTTTCTTTCGTTCTGAACAAGTGTTACTGTTTTCTGCACAAAAGCGATTCTGCGAAGCAATGTGAACACTTCTGCTTCCCAGGCACACAGAAGGTGCTAGCAGGGAATTCTCTGCCTGCCTTTCCCCAGTGCTCTGCAAGCTCTCCAGGACAACAACAAATCTGGGGCTCTGTGCTTTCTTTCGTTCTGAACAAGTGTTACTGTTTTCTGCACAAAAGCGATTCTGCTAAGCAATGTGAACACTTGTGCTTCCCAGGCACAGAGAAGGTGCTAGCAAGGAATTCTCTGCCTGCCTTTCCCCAGTGCTCTGCAAGCTCTCCAGGACAACAGCAAATCTGGGGCTCTGTGCTTTCTTTCGTTCTGAACAAGTGTTACTGTTTTCTGCACAAAAGCGATTCTGCGAAGCAATGTGAACAGGCACAGAGAAGGTGCTAGCAGGGAATTCTCTGCCTGCCTTTCCCCAGTGCTCTGCAAGCTCTCCAGGACAACATAAAATCTGGGGCTCTGTGCTTTCTTTCATTCTGAACAAGTGTTACTGTTTTCTGCACAAAAGCGATTCTGCGAAGCAATGTGAACACTTGTGTTTCCCAGGCACTGAGAAGGTGCTAGCAGGGAATTCTCTGCCTGCCTTTCCCCAGTGCTCTGCAAGCTCTCCAGGACAACATAAAATCTGGGGCTCTGTGCTTTCTTTCGTTCTGAACAAGTGTTACTGTTTTCTGCACAAAAGCGATTCTGCGAAGCAATGTGAACACTTGTGCTTCCCAGGCACAGAGAAGGTGCTAGCAGGGAATTCTCTGCCTGCCTTTCCCCAGTGCTCTGCAAGCTCTCCAGGACAACATAAAATCTGGGGCTCTGTGCTTTCTTTCGTTCTGAACAAGTGTTACTGTTTTCTGCACAAAAGCGATTCTGCGAAGCAATGTGAACACTTGTGCTTCCCAGGCACAGAGAAGGTGCTAGCAGGGAATTCTCTGCCTGCCTTTCCCCAGTGCTCTGCAAGCTCTCCAGGACAACATAAAATCTGGGGCTCTGTGCTTTCTTTCGTTCTGAACAAGTGTTACTGTTTTCTGCACAAAAGCGATTCTGAGAAGCAATGTGAACAGGCACAGAGAAGGTGCTAGCAGGGAATTCTCTGCCTGCCTTTCCCCAGTGCTCTGCAAGCTCTCCAGGACAACAGCAAATCTGGGGCTCTGTGCTTTCTTTCGTTCTGAACAAGTGTTACTGTTTTCTGCACAAAAGCGATTCTGCGAAGCAATGTGAACACTTGTGCTTCCCAGGCACAGAGAAGGTGCTAGCAGGGAATTCTCTGCCTGCCTTTCCCCAGTGCTCTGCAAGCTCTCCAGGACAACATAAAATCTGGGGCTCTGTGCTTTCTTTCATTCTGAACAAGTGTTACTGTTTTCTGCACAAAAGCGATTCTGCGAAGCAATGTGAACACTTCTGCTTCCCAGGCACACAGAAGGTGCTAGCAGGGAATTCTCTGCCTGCCTTTCCCCAGTGCTCTGCAAGCTCTCCAGGACAACATAAAATCTGGGGCTCTGTGCTTTCTTTCATTCTGAACAAGTGTTACTGTTTTCTGCACAAAAGCGATTCTGCGAAGCAATGTGAACACTTGTGCTTCCCAGGCACAGAGAAGGTGCTAGCAGGGAATTCTCTGCCTGCCTTTCCCCAGTGCTCTGCAAGCTCTCCAGGACAACATAAAATCTGGGGCTCTGTGCTTTCTTTCGTTCTGAACAAGTGTTACTGTTTTCTGCACAAAAGCGATTCTGCGAAGCAATGTGAACACTTCTGCTTCCCAGGCACACAGAAGGTGCTAGCAGGGAATTCTCTGCCTGCCTTTCCCCAGTGCTCTGCAAGCTCTCCAGGACAACATAAAATCTGGGGCTCTGTGCTTTCTTTCGTTCTGAACAAGTGTTAGTATTTTCTCCACAAAAGCGATTCTGCGAAGCAATGTGAACACTTGTGCTTCCCAGGCACAGAGAAGGTGCTAGCAGGGAATTCTCTGCCTGCCTTTCCCCAGTGCTCTGCAAGCTCTCCAGGACAACATAAAATCTGGGGCTCTGTGCTTTCTTTCGTTCTGAACAAGTGTTACTGTTTTCTGCACAAAAGCGATTCTGCGAAGCAATGTGAACACTTGTGCTTCCCAGGCACAGAGAAGGTGCTAGCAGGGAATTCTCTGCCTGCCTTTCCCCAGTGCTCTGCAAGCTCTCCAGGACAACATAAAATCTGGGGCTCTGTGCTTTCTTTCGTTCTGAACAAGTGTTACTGTTTTCTGCACAAAAGCGATTCTGCGAAGCAATGTGAACACTTGTGCTTCCCAGGCACAGAGAAGGTGCTAGCAGGGAATTCTCTGCCTGCCTTTCCCCAGTGCTCTGCAAGCTCTCCAGGACAACATAAAATCTGGGGCTCTGTGCTTTCTTTCGTTCTGAACAAGTGTTACTGTTTTCTGCACAAAAGCGATTCTGAGAAGCAATGTGAACAGGCACAGAGAAGGTGCTAGCAGGGAATTCTCTGCCTGCCTTTCCCCAGTGCTCTGCAAGCTCTCCAGGACAACATAAAATCTGGGGCTCTGTGCTTTCTTTCGTTCTGAACAAGTGTTACTGTTTTCTGCACAAAAGCGATTCTGCGAAGCAATGTGAACAGGCACAGAGAAGGTGCTAGCAGGGAATTCTCTGCCTGCCTTTCCCCAGTGCTCTGCAAGCTCTCCAGGACAACATAAAATCTGGGGCTCTGTGCTTTCTTTCGTTCTGAACAAGTGTTACTGTTTTCTGCACAAAAGCGATTCTGCAAAGCAATGTGAACACTTGTGCTTCCCAGGCACAGAGAAGGTGCTAGCAGGGAATTCTCTGCCTGCCTTTCCCCAGTGCTCTGCAAGCTCTCCAGGACAACATAAAATCTGGGGCTCTGTGCTTTCTTTCGTTCTGAACAAGTGTTACTGTTTTCTGCACAAAAGCGATTCTGCGAAGCAATGTGAACACTTGTGCTTCCCAGGCACAGAGAAGGTGCTAGCAGGGAATTCTCTGCCTGCCTTTCCCCAGTGCTCTGCAAGCTCTCCAGGACAACATAAAATCTGGGGCTCTGTGCTTTCTTTCGTTCTGAACAAGTGTTACTGTTTTCTGCACAAAAGCGATTCTGCGAAGTAATGTGAACACTTGTGCTTCCCAGGCACAGAGAAGGTGCTAGCAGGGAATTCTCTGCCTGCCTTTCCCCAGTGCTCTGCAAGCTCTCCAGGACAACATAAAATCTGGGGCTCTGTGCTTTCTTTCGTTCTGAACAAGTGTTACTGTTTTCTGCACAAAAGCGATTCTGCGAAGCAATGTGAACACTTGTGCTTCCCAGGCACAGAGAAGGTGCTAGCAGGGAATTCTCTGCCTGCCTTTCCCCAGTGCTCTGCAAGCTCTCCAGGACAACATAAAATCTGGGGCTCTGTGCTTTCTTTCGTTCTGAACAAGTGTTACTGTTTTCTGCACAAAAGCGATTCTGCGAAGCAATGTGAACACTTCTGCTTCCCAGGCACAGAGAAGGTGCTAGCAGGGAATTCTCTGCCTGCCTTTCCCCAGTGCTCTGCAAGCTCTCCATGACAACAGCAAATCTGGGGCTCTGTGCTTTCTTTCATTCTGAACAAGTGTTACTGGTTTCTGCACAAAAGCTATTCTGCGAAGCAATGTGAACAAGCACAGAGAAGGTGCTAGCAGGGAATTCTCTGCCTGCCTTTCCCCAGTGCTCTGCAAGCTCTCCAGGACAACAGCAAATCTGGGGCTCTGTGCTTTCTTTCGTTCTGAACAAGTGTTACTGTTTTCTGCACAAAAGCGATTCTGCGAAGCAATGTGAACACTTGTGCTTCCCAGGCACAGAGAAGGTGCTAGCAGGGAATTCTCTGCCTGCCTTTCCCCAGTGCTCTGCAAGCTCTCCAGGACAACAACAAATCTGGGGCTCTGTGCTTTCTTTCGTTCTGAACAAGTGTTACTGTTTTCTGCACAAAAGCGATTCTGCTAAGCAATGTGAACACTTGTGCTTCCCAGGCACAGAGAAGGTGCTAGCACGGAATTTCCTGCCTGCCTTTCCCCAGTGCTCTGCAAGCTCTCCAGGACAACATAAAATCTGGGGCTCTGTGCTTTCTTTCGTTCTGAACAAGTGTTAGTGTTTTCTGCACAAAAGCGATTCTGCGAAGCAATGTGAACACTTGTGCTTCCCAGGCACAGAGAAGGTGCTAGCAAGGAATTCTCTGCCTGCCTTTCCCCAGTGCTCTGCAAGCTCTCCAGGACAACAGCAAATCGGGGGCTCTGTGCTTTCTTTCATTCTGAACAAGTGTTACTGTTTTCTGCACAAAAGCGATTCTGCGAAGCAATGTGAACAGGCACAGAGAAGGTGCTAGCAGGGAATTCTCTGCCTGCCTTTCCCCAGTGCTCTGCAAGCTCTCCAGGACAACATAAAATCTGGGGCTCTGTGCTTTCTTTCGTTCTGAACAAGTGTTAGTGTTTTCTGCACAAAAGCGATTCTGCGAAGCAATGTGAACACTTGTGCTTCCCAGGCACAGAGAAGGTGCTAGCAAGGAATTCTCTGCCTGCCTTTCCCCAGTGCTCTGCAAGCTCTCCAGGACAACAGCAAATCGGGGGCTCTGTGCTTTCTTTCATTCTGAACAAGTGTTACTGTTTTCTGCACAAAAGCGATTCTGCGAAGCAATGTGAACAGGCACAGAGAAGGTGCTAGCAGGGAATTCTCTGCCTGCCTTTCCCCAGTGCTCTGCAAGCTCTCCAGGACAACATAAAATCTGGGGCTCTGTGCTTTCTTTCATTCTGAACAAGTGTTACTGTTTTCTGCACAAAAGCGATTCTGCGAAGCAATGTGAACACTTGTGCTTCCCAGGCACAGAGAAGGTGCTAGCAGGGAATTCTCTGCCTGCCTTTCCCCAGTGCTCTGCAAGCTCTCCAGGACAACATAAAATCTGGGGCTCTGTGCTTTCTTTCGTTCTGAACAAGTGTTACTGTTTTCTGCACAAAAGCGATTCTGCGAAGCAATGTGAACACTTGTGCTTCCCAGGCACAGAGAAGGTGCTAGCAGGGAATTCTCTGCCTGCCTTTCCCCAGTGCTCTGCAAGCTCTCCAGGACAACATAAAATCTGGGGCTCTGTGCTTTCTTTCGTCTGAACAAGTGTTACTGTTTTCTGCACAAAAGCGATTCTGCGAAGCAATGTGAACAGGCACAGAGAAGGTGCTAGCAGGGAATTCTCTGCCTGCCTTTCCCCAGTGCTCTGCAAGCTCTCCAGGACAACATAAAATCTGGGGCTCTGTGATTTCTTTCGTTCTGAACAAGTGTTACTGTTTTCTGCACAAAAGCGATTCTGCGAAGCAATGTGAACACTTGTGCTTCCCAGGCACAGAGAAGGTGCTAGCAGGGAATTCTCTGCCTGCCTTTCCCCAGTGCTCTGCAAGCTCTCCAGGACAACATAAAATCTGGGGCTCTGTGCTTTCTTTCATTCTGAACAAGTGTTACTGTTTTCTGCACAAAAGCGATTCTGCGAAGCAATGTGAACACTTGTGCTTCCCAGGCACAGAGAAGGTGCTAGCAGGGAATTCTCTGCCTGCCTTTCCCCAGTGCTCTGCAAGCTCTCCAGGACAACATAAAATCTGGGGCTCTGTGCTTTCTTTCGTTCTGAACAAGTGTTACTGTTTTCTGCACAAAAGCGATTCTGCGAAGCAATGTGAACACTTGTGCTTCCCAGGCACACAGAAGGTGCTAGCAGGGAATTCTCTGCCTGCCTTTCCCCAGTGCTCTGCAAGCTCTCCAGGACAACATAAAATCTGGGGCTCTGTGCTTTCTTTCGTTCTGAACAAGTGTTACTGTTTTCTGCACAAAAGCGATTCTGCGAAGCAATGTGAACACTTGTGCTTCCCAGGCACAGAGAAGGTGCTAGCAGGGAATTCTCTGCCTGCCTTTCCCCAGTGCTCTGCAAGCTCTCCAGGACAACATAAAATCTGGGGCTCTGTGCTTTCTTTCGTTCTGAACAAGTGTTACTGTTTTCTGCACAAAAGCGATTCTGCGAAGCAATGTGAACACTTGTGCTTCCCAGGCACAGAGAAGGTGCTAGCAGGGAATTCTCTGCCTGCCTTTCCCCAGTGCTCTGCAAGCTCTCCAGGACAACATAAAATCTGGGGCTCTGTGCTTTCTTTCGTTCTGAACAAGTGTTACTGTTTTCTGCACAAAAGCGATTCTGCGAAGCAATGTGAACACTTGTGCTTCCCAGGCACAGAGAAGGTGCTAGCAGGGAATTCTCTGCCTGCCTTTCCCCAGTGCTCTGCAAGCTCTCCAGGACAACATAAAATCTGGGGCTCTGTGCTTTCTTTCATTCTGAACAAGTGTTACTGTTTTCTGCACAAAAGCGATTCTGCGAAGCAATGTGAACACTTGTGCTTCCCAGGCACAGAGAAGGTGCTAGCAGGGAATTCTCTGCCTGCCTTTCCCCAGTGCTCTGCAAGCTCTCCAGGACAACATAAAATCTGGGGCTCTGTGCTTTCTTTCGTTCTGAACAAGTGTTACTGTTTTCTGCACAAAAGCGATTCTGCGAAGCAATGTGAACACTTGTGCTTCCCAGGCACAGAGAAGGTGCTAGCAGGGAATTCTCTGCCTGCCTTTCCCCAGTGCTCTGCAAGCTCTCCAGGACAACATAAAATCTGGGGCTCTGTGCTTTCTTTCGTTCTGAACAAGTGTTACTGTTTTCTGCACAAAAGCGATTCTGCGAAGCAATGTGAACACTTGTGCTTCCCAGGCACACAGAAGGTGCTAGCAGGGAATTCTCTGCCTGCCTTTCCCCAGTGCTCTGCAAGCTCTCCAGGACAACATAAAATCTGGGGCTCTGTGCTTTCTTTCGTCTGAACAAGTGTTACTGTTTTCTGCACAAAAGCGATTCTGCGAAGCAATGTGAACAGGCACAGAGAAGGTGCTAGCAGGGAATTCTCTGCCTGCCTTTCCCCAGTGCTCTGCAAGCTCTCCAGGACAACATAAAATCTGGGGCTCTGTGCTTTCTTTCGTTCTGAACAAGTGTTACTGTTTTCTGCACAAAAGCGATTCTGCGAAGCAATGTGAACACTTGTGCTTCCCAGGCACAGAGAAGGTGCTAGCAGGGAATTCTCTGCCTGCCTTTCCCCAGTGCTCTGCAAGCTCTCCAGGACAACATAAAATCTGGGGCTCTGTGCTTTCTTTCGTTCTGAACAAGTGTTACTGTTTTCTGCACAAAAGCGATTCTGCGAAGCAATGTGAACACTTGTGCTTCCCAGGCACAGAGAAGGTGCTAGCAGGGAATTCTCTGCCTGCCTTTCCCCAGTGCTCTGCAAGCTCTCCAGGACAACATAAAATCTGGGGCTCTGTGCTTTCTTTCGTTCTGAACAAGTGTTACTGTTTTCTGCACAAAAGCGATTCTGCGAAGCAATGTGAACACTTGTGCTTCCCAGGCACAGAGAAGGTGCTAGCAGGGAATTCTCTGCCTGCCTTTCCCCAGTGCTCTGCAAGCTCTCCAGGACAACATAAAATCTGGGGCTCTGTGCTTTCTTTCGTTCTGAACAAGTGTTACTGTTTTCTGCACAAAAGCGATTCTGCGAAGCAATGTGAACACTTGTGCTTCCCAGGCACAGAGAAGGTGCTAGCAGGGAATTCTCTGCCTGCCTTTCCCCAGTGCTCTGCAAGCTCTCCAGGACAACATAAAATCTGGGGCTCTGTGCTTTCTTTCGTTCTGAACAAGTGTTACTGTTTTCTGCACAAAAGCGATTCTGCGAAGCAATGTGAACACTTGTGCTTCCCAGGCACAGAGAAGGTGCTAGCAGGGAATTCTCTGCCTGCCTTTCCCCAGTGCTCTGCAAGCTCTCCAGGACAACATAAAATCTGGGGCTCTGTGCTTTCTTTCGTTCTGAACAGGTGTTACTGTTTTCTGCACAAAAGCGATTCTGCGAAGCAATGTGAACACTTGTGCTTCCCAGGCACAGAGAAGGTGCTAGCAGGGAATTCTCTGCCTGCCTTTCCCCAGTGCTCTGCAAGCTCTCCAGGACAACATAAAATCTGGGGCTCTGTGCTTTCTTTCGTTCTGAACAAGTGTTACTGTTTTCTGCACAAAAGCGATTCTGCGAAGCAATGTGAACACTTCTGCTTCCCAGGCACACAGAAGGTGCTAGCAGGGAATTCTCTGCCTGCCTTTCCCCAGTGCTCTGCAAGCTCTCCAGGACAACATAAAATCTGGGGCTCTGTGCTTTCTTTCGTTCTGAACAAGTGTTACTGTTTTCTGCACAAAAGCGATTCTGCGAAGCAATGTGAACACTTCTGCTTCCCAGGCACAGAGAAGGTGCTAGCAGGGAATTCTCTGCCTGCCTTTCCCCAGTGCTCTGCAAGCTCTCCAGGACAACATAAAATCTGGGGCTCTGTACTTTCTTTCGTTCTGAACAAGTGTTACTGTTTTCTGCACAAAAGCGATTCTGCGAAGCAATGTGAACACTTGTGCTTCCCAGGCACAGAGAAGGTGCTAGCAGGGAATTCTCTGCCTGCCTTTCCCCAGTGCTCTGCAAGCTCTCCAGGACAACATAAAATCTGGGGCTCTGTGCTTTCTTTCGTTCTGAACAAGTGTTACTGTTTTCTGCACAAAAGCGATTCTGCGAAGCAATGTGAACACTTCTGCTTCCCAGGCACACAGAAGGTGCTAGCAGGGAATTCTCTGCCTGCCTTTCCCCAGTGCTCTGCAAGCTCTCCAGGACAACATAAAATCTGGGGCTCTGTGCTTTCTTTCGTTCTGAACAAGTGTTACTGTTTTCTGCACAAAAGCGATTCTGCGAAGCAATGTGAACACTTCTGCTTCCCAGGCACAGAGAAGGTGCTAGCAGGGAATTCTCTGCCTGCCTTTCCCCAGTGCTCTGCAAGCTCTCCAGGACAACATAAAATCTGGGGCTCTGTGCTTTCTTTCGTTCTGAACAAGTGTTACTGTTTTCTGCACAAAAGCGATTCTGAGAAGCAATGTGAACAGGCACAGAGAAGGTGCTAGCAGGGAATTCTCTGCCTGCCTTTCCCCAGTGCTCTGCAAGCTCTCCAGGACAACAGCAAATCTGGGGCTCTGTGCTTTCTTTCGTTCTGAACAAGTGTTACTGTTTTCTGCACAAAAGCGATTCTGCGAAGCAATGTGAACACTTGTGCTTCCCAGGCACAGAGAAGGTGCTAGCAGGGAATTCTCTGCCTGCCTTTCCCCAGTGCTCTGCAAGCTCTCCAGGACAACATAAAATCTGGGGCTCTGTGCTTTCTTTCATTCTGAACAAGTGTTACTGTTTTCTGCACAAAAGCGATTCTGCGAAGCAATGTGAACACTTGTGCTTCCCAGGCACAGAGAAGGTGCTAGCAGGGAATTCTCTGCCTGCCTTTCCCCAGTGCTCTGCAAGCTCTCCAGGACAACATAAAATCTGGGGCTCTGTGCTTTCTTTCGTTCTGAACAAGTGTTACTGTTTTCTGCACAAAAGCGATTCTGCGAAGCAATGTGAACACTTGTGCTTCCCAGGCACAGAGAAGGTGCTAGCAGGGAATTCTCTGTCTGCCTTTCCCCAGTGCTCTGCAAGCTCTCCAGGACAACATAAAATCTGGGGCTCTGTGCTGTCTTTCGTTCTGAACAAGTGTTACTGTTTTCTGCACAAAAGCGATTCTGCGAAGCAATGTGAACACTTGTGCTTCCCAGGCACAGAGAAGGTGCTAGCAGGGAATTCTCTGCCTGCCTTTCCCCAGTGCTCTGCAAGCTCTCCAGGACAACATAAAATCTGGGGCTCTGTGCTTTCTTTCGTTCTGAACAAGTGTTAGTATTTTCTCCACAAAAGCGATTCTGCGAAGCAATGTGAACACTTGTGCTTCCCAGGCACAGAGAAGGTGCTAGCAGGGAATTCTCTGCCTGCCTTTCCCCAGTGCTCTGCAAGCTCTCCAGGACAACATAAAATCTGGGGCTCTGTGCTTTCTTTCGTTCTGAACAAGTGTTACTGTTTTCTGCACAAAAGCGATTCTGCGAAGCAATGTGAACACTTGTGCTTCCCAGGCACAGAGAAGGTGCTAGCAGGGAATTCTCTGCCTGCCTTTCCCCAGTGCTCTGCAAGCTCTCCAGGACAACATAAAATCTGGGGCTCTGTGCTTTCTTTCGTTCTGAACAAGTGTTACTGTTTTCTGCACAAAAGCGATTCTGCGAAGCAATGTGAACACTTGTGCTTCCCAGGCACACAGAAGGTGCTAGCAGGGAATTCTCTGCCTGCCTTTCCCCAGTGCTCTGCAAGCTCTCCAGGACAACATAAAATCTGGGGCTCTGTGCTTTCTTTCGTTCTGAACAAGTGTTACTGTTTTCTGCACAAAAGCGATTCTGAGAAGCAATGTGAACAGGCACAGAGAAGGTGCTAGCAGGGAATTCTCTGCCTGCCTTTCCCCAGTGCTCTGCAAGCTCTCCAGGACAACATAAAATCTGGGGCTCTGTGCTTTCTTTCGTTCTGAACAAGTGTTACTGTTTTCTGCACAAAAGCGATTCTGCGAAGCAATGTGAACACTTCTGCTTCCCAGGCACACAGAAGGTGCTAGCAGGGAATTCTCTGCCTGCCTTTCCCCAGTGCTCTGCAAGCTCTCCAGGACAACATAAAATCTGGGGCTCTGTGCTTTCTTTCGTTCTGAACAAGTGTTACTGTTTTCTGCACAAAAGCGATTCTGCGAAGCAATGTGAACACTTGTGCTTCCCAGGCACAGAGAAGGTGCTAGCAGGGAATTCTCTGCCTGCCTTTCCCCAGTGCTCTGCAAGCTCTCCAGGACAACATAAAATCTGGGGCTCTGTGCTTTCTTTCGTTCTGAACAAGTGTTACTGTTTTCTGCACAAAAGCGATTCTGCGAAGCAATGTGAACACTTGTGCTTCCCAGGCACACAGAAGGTGCTAGCAGGGAATTCTCTGCCTGCCTTTCCCCAGTGCTCTGCAAGCTCTCCAGGACAACATAAAATCTGGGGCTCTGTGCTTTCTTTCGTTCTGAACAAGTGTTACTGTTTTCTGCACAAAAGCGATTCTGAGAAGCAATGTGAACAGGCACAGAGAAGGTGCTAGCAGGGAATTCTCTGCCTGCCTTTCCCCAGTGCTCTGCAAGCTCTCCAGGACAACATAAAATCTGGGGCTCTGTGCTTTCTTTCGTTCTGAACAAGTGTTACTGTTTTCTGCACAAAAGCGATTCTGCGAAGCAATGTGAACACTTGTGCTTCCCAGGCACAGAGAAGGTGCTAGCAGGGAATTCTCTGCCTGCCTTTCCCCAGTGCTCTGCAAGCTCTCCAGGACAACATAAAATCTGGGGCTCTGTGCTTTCTTTCGTTCTGAACAAGTGTTACTGTTTTCTGCACAAAAGCGATTCTGCGAAGCAATGTGAACACTTGTGCTTCCCAGGCACAGAGAAGGTGCTAGCAGGGAATTCTCTGCCTGCCTTTCCCCAGTGCTCTGCAAGCTCTCCAGGACAACATAAAATCTGGGGCTCTGTGCTTTCTTTCGTTCTGAACAAGTGTTACTGTTTTCTGCACAAAAGCGATTCTGCGAAGCAATGTGAACACTTGTGCTTCCCAGGCACAGAGAAGGTGCTAGCAGGGAATTCTCTGCCTGCCTTTCCCCAGTGCTCTGCAAGCTCTCCAGGACAACATAAAATCTGGGGCTCTGTGCTTTCTTTCGTTCTGAACAAGTGTTACTGTTTTCTGCACAAAAGCGATTCTGCGAAGCAATGTGAACACTTGTGCTTCCCAGGCACAGAGAAGGTGCTAGCAGGGAATTCTCTGCCTGCCTTTCCCCAGTGCTCTGCAAGCTCTCCAGGACAACATAAAATCTGGGGCTCTGTGCTTTCTTTCGTTCTGAACAAGTGTTACTGTTTTCTGCACAAAAGCGATTCTGCGAAGCAATGTGAACACTTGTGCTTCCCAGGCACAGAGAAGGTGCTAGCAGGGAATTCTCTGCCTGCCTTTCCCCAGTGCTCTGCAAGCTCTCCAGGACAACATAAAATCTGGGGCTCTGTGCTTTCTTTCGTTCTGAACAAGTGTTACTGTTTTCTGCACAAAAGCGATTCTGCGAAGCAATGTGAACACTTCTGCTTCCCAGGCACACAGAAGGTGCTAGCAGGGAATTCTCTGCCTGCCTTTCCCCAGTGCTCTGCAAGCTCTCCAGGACAACATAAAATCTGGGGCTCTGTGCTTTCTTTCGTTCTGAACAGGTGTTACTGTTTTCTGCACAAAAGCGATTCTGCGAAGCAATGTGAACACTTGTGCTTCCCAGGCACAGAGAAGGTGCTAGCAGGGAATTCTCTGCCTGCCTTTCCCCAGTGCTCTGCAAGCTCTCCAGGACAACATAAAATCTGGGGCTCTGTGCTTTCTTTCGTTCTGAACAAGTGTTACTGTTTTCTGCACAAAAGCGATTCTGCGAAGCAATGTGAACACTTGTGCTTCCCAGGCACAGAGAAGGTGCTAGCAGGGAATTCTCTGCCTGCCTTTCCCCAGTGCTCTGCAAGCTCTCCAGGACAACATAAAATCTGGGGCTCTGTGCTTTCTTTCGTTCTGAACAAGTGTTACTGTTTTCTGCACAAAAGCGATTCTGCGAAGCAATGTGAACACTTGTGCTTCCCAGGCACAGAGAAGGTGCTAGCAGGGAATTCTCTGCCTGCCTTTCCCCAGTGCTCTGCAAGCTCTCCAGGACAACATAAAATCTGGGGCTCTGTACTTTCTTTCGTTCTGAACAAGTGTTACTGTTTTCTGCACAAAAGCGATTCTGCGAAGCAATGTGAACACTTGTGCTTCCCAGGCACAGAGAAGGTGCTAGCAGGGAATTCTCTGCCTGCCTTTCCCCAGTGCTCTGCAAGCTCTCCAGGACAACATAAAATCTGGGGCTCTGTGCTTTCTTTCGTTCTGAACAAGTGTTACTGTTTTCTGCACAAAAGCGATTCTGCGAAGCAATGTGAACACTTCTGCTTCCCAGGCACACAGAAGGTGCTAGCAGGGAATTCTCTGCCTGCCTTTCCCCAGTGCTCTGCAAGCTCTCCAGGACAACATAAAATCTGGGGCTCTGTGCTTTCTTTCGTTCTGAACAAGTGTTACTGTTTTCTGCACAAAAGCGATTCTGCGAAGCAATGTGAACACTTCTGCTTCCCAGGCACAGAGAAGGTGCTAGCAGGGAATTCTCTGCCTGCCTTTCCCCAGTGCTCTGCAAGCTCTCCAGGACAACATAAAATCTGGGGCTCTGTGCTTTCTTTCGTTCTGAACAAGTGTTACTGTTTTCTGCACAAAAGCGATTCTGAGAAGCAATGTGAACAGGCACAGAGAAGGTGCTAGCAGGGAATTCTCTGCCTGCCTTTCCCCAGTGCTCTGCAAGCTCTCCAGGACAACAGCAAATCTGGGGCTCTGTGCTTTCTTTCGTTCTGAACAAGTGTTACTGTTTTCTGCACAAAAGCGATTCTGCGAAGCAATGTGAACACTTGTGCTTCCCAGGCACAGAGAAGGTGCTAGCAGGGAATTCTCTGCCTGCCTTTCCCCAGTGCTCTGCAAGCTCTCCAGGACAACATAAAATCTGGGGCTCTGTGCTTTCTTTCATTCTGAACAAGTGTTACTGTTTTCTGCACAAAAGCGATTCTGCGAAGCAATGTGAACACTTGTGCTTCCCAGGCACACAGAAGGTGCTAGCAGGGAATTCTCTGCCTGCCTTTCCCCAGTGCTCTGCAAGCTCTCCAGGACAACATAAAATCTGGGGCTCTGTGCTTTCTTTCGTTCTGAACAAGTGTTACTGTTTTCTGCACAAAAGCGATTCTGCGAAGCAATGTGAACACTTGTGCTTCCCAGGCACAGAGAAGGTGCTAGCAGGGAATTCTCTGTCTGCCTTTCCCCAGTGCTCTGCAAGCTCTCCAGGACAACATAAAATCTGGGGCTCTGTGCTGTCTTTCGTTCTGAACAAGTGTTACTGTTTTCTGCACAAAAGCGATTCTGCGAAGCAATGTGAACACTTGTGCTTCCCAGGCACAGAGAAGGTGCTAGCAGGGAATTCTCTGCCTGCCTTTCCCCAGTGCTCTGCAAGCTCTCCAGGACAACATAAAATCTGGGGCTCTGTGCTTTCTTTCGTTCTGAACAAGTGTTAGTATTTTCTCCACAAAAGCGATTCTGCGAAGCAATGTGAACACTTGTGCTTCCCAGGCACAGAGAAGGTGCTAGCAGGGAATTCTCTGCCTGCCTTTCCCCAGTGCTCTGCAAGCTCTCCAGGACAACATAAAATCTGGGGCTCTGTGCTTTCTTTCGTTCTGAACAAGTGTTACTGTTTTCTGCACAAAAGCGATTCTGCGAAGCAATGTGAACACTTGTGCTTCCCAGGCACAGAGAAGGTGCTAGCAGGGAATTCTCTGCCTGCCTTTCCCCAGTGCTCTGCAAGCTCTCCAGGACAACATAAAATCTGGGGCTCTGTGCTTTCTTTCGTTCTGAACAAGTGTTACTGTTTTCTGCACAAAAGCGATTCTGCGAAGCAATGTGAACACTTGTGCTTCCCAGGCACAGAGAAGGTGCTAGCAGGGAATTCTCTGCCTGCCTTTCCCCAGTGCTCTGCAAGCTCTCCAGGACAACATAAAATCTGGGGCTCTGTGCTTTCTTTCGTTCTGAACAAGTGTTACTGTTTTCTGCACAAAAGCGATTCTGAGAAGCAATGTGAACAGGCACAGAGAAGGTGCTAGCAGGGAATTCTCTGCCTGCCTTTCCCCAGTGCTCTGCAAGCTCTCCAGGACAACATAAAATCTGGGGCTCTGTGCTTTCTTTCGTTCTGAACAAGTGTTACTGTTTTCTGCACAAAAGCGATTCTGCGAAGCAATGTGAACACTTCTGCTTCCCAGGCACACAGAAGGTGCTAGCAGGGAATTCTCTGCCTGCCTTTCCCCAGTGCTCTGCAAGCTCTCCAGGACAACATAAAATCTGGGGCTCTGTGCTTTCTTTCGTTCTGAACAAGTGTTACTGTTTTCTGCACAAAAGCGATTCTGCGAAGCAATGTGAACACTTGTGCTTCCCAGGCACAGAGAAGGTGCTAGCAGGGAATTCTCTGCCTGCCTTTCCCCAGTGCTCTGCAAGCTCTCCAGGACAACATAAAATCTGGGGCTCTGTGCTTTCTTTCGTTCTGAACAAGTGTTACTGTTTTCTGCACAAAAGCGATTCTGCGAAGCAATGTGAACACTTGTGCTTCCCAGGCACACAGAAGGTGCTAGCAGGGAATTCTCTGCCTGCCTTTCCCCAGTGCTCTGCAAGCTCTCCAGGACAACATAAAATCTGGGGCTCTGTGCTTTCTTTCGTTCTGAACAAGTGTTACTGTTTTCTGCACAAAAGCGATTCTG
The DNA here is from genome assembly GCF_047716275.1 of Strix uralensis. Classification (NCBI taxonomy): domain Eukaryota; kingdom Metazoa; phylum Chordata; class Aves; order Strigiformes; family Strigidae; genus Strix; species Strix uralensis. Next base: position 19,950 of record NW_027437124.1, read on the forward strand.
AGAAGCAATGTGAACAGGCACAGAGAAGGTGCTAGCAGGGAATTCTCTGCCTGCCTTTCCCCAGTGCTCTGCAAGCTCTCCAGGACAACATAAAATCTGGGGCTCTGTGCTTTCTTTCGTTCTGAACAAGTGTTACTGTTTTCTGCACAAAAGCGATTCTGCGAAGCAATGTGAACACTTGTGCTTCCCAGGCACAGAGAAGGTGCTAGCAGGGAATTCTCTGCCTGCCTTTCCCCAGTGCTCTGCAAGCTCTCCAGGACAACAACAAATCTGGGGCTCTGTGCTTTCTTTCATTCTGAACAAGTGTTACTGTTTTCTGCACAAAAGCGATTCTGCGAAGCAATGTGAACACTTGTGCTTCCCAGGCACAGAGAAGGTGCTAGCAGGGAATTCTCTGCCTGCCTTTCCCCAGTGCTCTGCAAGCTCTCCAGGACAACATAAAATCTGGGGCTCTGTGCTTTCTTTCGTTCTGAACAAGTGTTACTGTTTTCTGCACAAAAGCGATTCTGCGAAGCAATGTGAACACTTGTGCTTCCCAGGCACAGAGAAGGTGCTAGCAGGGAATTCTCTGCCTGCCTTTCCCCAGTGCTCTGCAAGCTCTCCAGGACAACATAAAATCTGGGGCTCTGTGCTTTCTTTCGTTCTGAACAAGTGTTACTGTTTTCTGCACAAAAGCGATTCTGCGAAGCAATGTGAACACTTCTGCTTCCCAGGCACACAGAAGGTGCTAGCAGGGAATTCTCTGCCTGCCTTTCCCCAGTGCTCTGCAAGCTCTCCAGGACAACATAAAATCTGGGGCTCTGTGCTTTCTTTCGTTCTGAACAAGTGTTACTGTTTTCTGCACAAAAGCGATTCTGCGAAGCAATGTGAACACTTCTGCTTCCCAGGCACACAGAAGGTGCTAGCAGGGAATTCTCTGCCTGCCTTTCCCCAGTGCTCTGCAAGCTCTCCAGGACAACATAAAATCTGGGGCTCTGTGCTTTCTTTCGTTCTGAACAAGTGTTACTGTTTTCTGCACAAAAGCGATTCTGCGAAGCAATGTGAACACTTGTGCTTCCCAGGCACAGAGAAGGTGCTAGCAGGGAATTCTCTGCCTGCCTTTCCCCAGTGCTCTGCAAGCTCTCCAGGACAACATAAAATCTGGGGCTCTGTGCTTTCTTTCGTTCTGAACAAGTGTTACTGTTTTCTGCACAAAAGCGATTCTGCGAAGCAATGTGAACACTTCTGCTTCCCAGGCACAGAGAAGGTGCTAGCAGGGAATTCTCTGCCTGCCTTTCCCCAGTGCTCTGCAAGCTCTCCAGGACAACATAAAATCTGGGGCTCTGTGCTTTCTTTCGTTCTGAACAAGTGTTACTGTTTTCTGCACAAAAGCGATTCTGAGAAGCAATGTGAACAGGCACAGAGAAGGTGCTAGCAGGGAATTCTCTGCCTGCCTTTCCCCAGTGCTCTGCAAGCTCTCCAGGACAACATAAAATCTGGGGCTCTGTGCTTTCTTTCGTTCTGAACAAGTGTTACTGTTTTCTGCACAAAAGCGATTCTGCGAAGCAATGTGAACAGGCACAGAGAAGGTGCTAGCAGGGAATTCTCTGCCTGCCTTTCCCCAGTGCTCTGCAAGCTCTCCAGGACAACATAAAATCTGGGGCTCTGTGCTTTCTTTCATTCTGAACAAGTGTTACTGTTTTCTGCACAAAAGCGATTCTGCGAAGCAATGTGAACACTTGTGCTTCCCAGGCACAGAGAAGGTGCTAGCAGGGAATTCTCTGCCTGCCTTTCCCCAGTGCTCTGCAAGCTCTCCAGGACAACATAAAATCTGGGGCTCTGTGCTTTCTTTCATTCTGAACAAGTGTTACTGTTTTCTGCACAAAAGCGATTCTGCGAAGCAATGTGAACACTTGTGCTTCCCAGGCACAGAGAAGGTGCTAGCAGGGAATTCTCTGCCTGCCTTTCCCCAGTGCTCTGCAAGCTCTCCAGGACAACATAAAATCTGGGGCTCTGTGCTTTCTTTCGTTCTGAACAAGTGTTACTGTTTTCTGCACAAAAGCGATTCTGCGAAGCAATGTGAACACTTCTGCTTCCCAGGCACACAGAAGGTGCTAGCAGGGAATTCTCTGCCTGCCTTTCCCCAGTGCTCTGCAAGCTCTCCAGGACAACATAAAATCTGGGGCTCTGTGCTTTCTTTCGTTCTGAACAAGTGTTACTGTTTTCTGCACAAAAGCGATTCTGCGAAGCAATGTGAACACTTGTGCTTCCCAGGCACAGAGAAGGTGCTAGCAGGGAATTCTCTGCCTGCCTTTCCCCAGTGCTCTGCAAGCTCTCCAGGACAACATAAAATCTGGGGCTCTGTGCTTTCTTTCGTTCTGAACAAGTGTTACTGTTTTCTGCACAAAAGCGATTCTGCGAAGCAATGTGAACACTTGTGCTTCCCAGGCACAGAGAAGGTGCTAGCAGGGAATTCTCTGCCTGCCTTTCCCCAGTGCTCTGCAAGCTCTCCAGGACAACATAAAATCTGGGGCTCTGTGCTTTCTTTCGTTCTGAACAAGTGTTACTGTTTTCTGCACAAAAGCGATTCTGCGAAGCAATGTGAACACTTGTGCTTCCCAGGCACACAGAAGGTGCTAGCAGGGAATTCTCTGCCTGCCTTTCCCCAGTGCTCTGCAAGCTCTCCAGGACAACATAAAATCTGGGGCTCTGTGCTTTCTTTCGTTCTGAACAAGTGTTACTGTTTTCTGCACAAAAGCGATTCTGAGAAGCAATGTGAACAGGCACAGAGAAGGTGCTAGCAGGGAATTCTCTGCCTGCCTTTCCCCAGTGCTCTGCAAGCTCTCCAGGACAACATAAAATCTGGGGCTCTGTGCTTTCTTTCGTTCTGAACAAGTGTTACTGTTTTCTGCACAAAAGCGATTCTGCGAAGCAATGTGAACACTTGTGCTTCCCAGGCACAGAGAAGGTGCTAGCAGGGAATTCTCTGCCTGCCTTTCCCCAGTGCTCTGCAAGCTCTCCAGGACAACATAAAATCTGGGGCTCTGTGCTTTCTTTCATTCTGAACAAGTGTTACTGTTTTCTGCACAAAAGCGATTCTGCGAAGCAATGTGAACACTTGTGCTTCCCAGGCACAGAGAAGGTGCTAGCAGGGAATTCTCTGCCTGCCTTTCCCCAGTGCTCTGCAAGCTCTCCAGGACAACATAAAATCTGGGGCTCTGTGCTTTCTTTCGTTCTGAACAAGTGTTACTGTTTTCTGCACAAAAGCGATTCTGCGAAGCAATGTGAACACTTGTGCTTCCCAGGCACAGAGAAGGTGCTAGCAGGGAATTCTCTGCCTGCCTTTCCCCAGTGCTCTGCAAGCTCTCCAGGACAACATAAAATCTGGGGCTCTGTGCTTTCTTTCGTTCTGAACAAGTGTTACTGTTTTCTGCACAAAAGCGATTCTGCGAAGCAATGTGAACACTTGTGCTTCCCAGGCACACAGAAGGTGCTAGCAGGGAATTCTCTGCCTGCCTTTCCCCAGTGCTCTGCAAGCTCTCCAGGACAACATAAAATCTGGGGCTCTGTGCTTTCTTTCGTTCTGAACAAG
>NW_027437125.1:0-23475 GCF_047716275.1 Strix uralensis
GAAGACAGAGGAGGAAAAGGGAGGAGGAACAGAGAGGAAGAGAAGAGAGGATGAAGAGAGAGGAGGAAGAGATAAGAGGAAGAGAGAGGAGGTAGAGAGAGGAGGGAGAGAGAGTGTAGGAGGAGAGAGGAGGAAGAGAGAGGAGGAAGAGAGAGGAAGATGAGAGAGTAGGAAGAGAGAGGAGGAAGAGAGAGGAAAATGAGAGAGGAGGAAGAGAGAGGAAAAGGAGAGAGGTGGAAGAGGTGGAGGAAAAGAGAGGAGGAAGAGAGAGCAGGAAGAGAGAGGAGGAAGAGAGAGGAGGAAGAGAGAGTAGGGAGAGAGAGTGTAGGAGGAGAGAGGAGGAAGAGAGAGGAGGAAGAGTGAGGAGGAAAAGAGAGGAGGAAGAGAGAGGAAGATGAGAGAGTAGGAAGAGAGAGGAGGAAGAGAGAGGAAAATGAGAGAGGAGGAAGAGAGAGGAAAAGGAGAGAGGTGGAAGAGGTGGAGGAAAAGAGAGAAGGAAGAGAGAGGAAGAAGGGAGAGGAGGAAGAGAGAGGAGGAAGAGAGAGGAAGAGGAGAGAGGAGGGAGAGAGAAAGTAGGAGGAGAGAGGAGGAAGAGAGAGGAGGAAGAGAGAGGAGGAAGAGAGAGGAAGAGGAGAGAGGAGGAGGAGAGAGGAGGAAGAGAGAGGAGGAAAAGAGAGGAGGAAGAGAGAGGGGGAAGAGAGAGGAGGAGGAGAGAGGAGGAAAAGAGAGGAGGAAGAGAGAGGAGGAAGAGAGAGGAGGAGGAGAGAGGAGGAAGAGAGAGGAGGAAGAGAGAGGAGGAAGAGAGAGGAAGAGGAGAGAGGAGGAGGAGAGAGGAGGAAGAGAGAGGAGGAAGAGAGAGGAGGAAAAGAGAGGAGGAACAGAGAGGGGAAAGAGAGAGGAGGAAGAGAGAGGGGGAAGAGAGAGGAGGAAGAGAGAGGAGGAGGAGAGAGGAGGAAAAGAGAGGAGGAAGAGAGAGGAGGAAGAGACAGGAGGAAGAGAGTGGAGGAAGAGAGAAGAAGAGGAGAGAGGAGGAGGAGAGAGGAGGAAGAGAGAGGAAGAGGAGAGAGGAGGAAGGGAGATGAGGAAGAAAGAGGAAAAGAAGAGAAGAGGAGGAGAGAGGAGGAAAAGAGAGGACGAAGATAGAGAAAGATGAGAGAGTAGAAAGAGAGAGGAGGAAGAGAGAGGAAAATGAGAGAGGAGGAAGAGAGAGGAAAAGGAGAGAGGAGGAAGAGGTGGAGGAAAAGATAGAAGGAAGAGAGAGGAGGAAGAGATAGGAGGAAGAGAGAGGAAGAGGAGAGAGGAGGAAGAGTGAGGAAAAGAAGAGAGGAGGAATAGAGAGGGGGAAGAGAGAGGAGGAAGAGAGAGGAAGAGGAGAGAGGAGGAAGAGAAAGGAGGAAGAGAGAGGAGGAAGAGAGAGGAGGAAGAGAGAGGAGAAAGAGGGAGGAAGAAGAGAGAGGAAGAGGAGATAGGAGAAAGAGAGGAGGAAGAGAGAGGAGGAATAGAGAGGAGGAAGAGAGAGGAGGAAGAGAGAGGAAGAGGAGAGAGGAGGAAGAGAGAGGATGAAGAGTGAGGAAAAGGAGAAAGGAGGAAGAGAGAGAAGGAAGAGAGAGGAGGAAGAGAGAGGAGGAAGAGAGAGGAAGAGGAGAGAGGAGGAAAAGACTGTAGGAAGAGAGAGAAGGAAGAGAGAGGAGGAAGAGAGAGAAGGATGATAGAGCAGGAAATGAGAGGAGGAAGAGAGAGGAGGAAGAGAGAGGAAGAGGAGAGAGGAGGAGGAGATAGGAGAAAGAGAGAGGAGGAAGAGAGAGGAGGAATAGAGAGGAGGAAGAGAGAGGAGGAAGAGAGAGGAAGAGGAGAGAGGAGGGAGAGAGAGAGTAGGAGGAAAGAGGAGGAAGAGAGAGGAGGAAGAGAGAGGAGGAAAAGAGAGGAGGAAGATATCGGAAGAGGAGAGAGTAGGAAGAGAGAGGAGGAATAGACAGGAAAATGAGAGAGGAGGAAGAGAGAGAAGGATGATAAAGGAGGAAATGAGAGGAGGAAGAGAGAAGAGGAAGAGAGAGGAGGAAGAGAGAGGAGGAGGAGAGAGGAGGAAAAGAGAGGAGGAAGAGAGAGGAGGAAGAGAGAGGAGGAGGAGAGAGGAGGAAGAGAGAGTAGGAAGAGAGAGGAGGAAGAGAGAGGAAGAAGAGAGAGGCAGAGGAGAGAGGAGGGAGAGAGAGTAGGAAAAGAGAGGAGGAAGAGAGAGGAGGAAGAGACAGGAGGAAGAGAGACGAGGAAGAGAGAAGAATAGGAGAGAGGAGGAGGAGAGAGGAGGAAGAGAGAGGAAGAGGAGAGAGGAGGAGGAGATAGGAGAAAGAGAGAGGAGGAAGAGAGAGGAGGAAGAGAGTGGAAGAGGACAGAGGAGGGAGAGGGAGAGTAGGAGGAGAGAGGAGGAAGAGAGAGGAGGAAGAGAGAGGAGGAAGAGAGAGGAGGAAAAGAGAGGAGAAAGAGAGATGAGGAATAGACAGGAAAATGAGAGAGGAGGAAGAGAGAGAAGGATGATAGAGGAGGAAATGAGAGGAGGAAGAGAGAGGAGGAAGAGAGAGGAGGAGGAGAGATGAGGAAAAGAGAGGAGGAAGAGAGAGGAGGAAGAGAGAGGAGGCGGAGAGAGGAGGAAAAGAGAGGACTAAGAGAGAGTAGGAGGAGAGAGGAGGAAGAGAGAGGAGGAAGAGAGAGGAGGAAGAGAGAAGAAGATGAGAGAGGAGGAAGAGAGAGGAAAAGAAGAGAGGAGGAATAGAGAGGGGGAAGAGAGAGGAGGGAGAGAGAGGAAGAGGAGAGAGGAGGAAGAGAGAGGAGGAAGAGAGAGGAGGAAAAGAGAGGAGGAAGAGAGAGGAAAAGGAGAGTGCAGGAAGAGGTGGAGGAAAAGATAGAAGGAAGAGAGAGGAGGAAGAGAAAAGAGGAAGAGAGAGGAGGAAGAGAGAGGAAGAGAAGAGAGGAGGAAGAGTGAGGAAAAGAAGAGAGGACGAATAGAGTGGGGGAAGAGAGAGGAGGAAGAGAGAGGAGGAAGAGAGAGGAGGAAGAGAGAGGAGGAAGAGAGAGGAAGAGGAGAGAGGAGGGAGAGAGAGGAGGAAAAGAGAGGAGGAAGAGATAGGAAGACGAGAGAGTAGGAAGAGAGAGGAGGAATAGACAGGAAAATGAGAGAGGAGGAAGAGAGAGAAGGATGATAGAGGAGGAAATGAGAGTAGGAAGAGAGAGGAGAAAGAGAGGGTAGGAAGAGAGAGGAGGAAGAGAGAGGAGGAGGAGAGAGGAGGAAAAGAGAGGAGGAAGAGAGAGGAGGAAGAGAGAGGAGGAGGAGAGAGGAGGAAGAGAGAGGAGGAAGAGAGAGGCAGAGGAGAGTGGAGGGAGAGAGAGAGTAGGAGGACAGAGGAGGAAGAGAGGAGGAAGAGAGAAGAGGAAGAGAGAGGAAGAGGAGAGAGGAGGAGGAGAGAGGAGGAAGAGAGAGGAGGAAGAGAGAGGAGGAAAAGAGAGGAGGAAGAGAGAGGGGGAAGAGAGAGGAGGAAGAGAGAGGAGGAAGAGAGAGGAGGAGTAGAGAGTAGGAAGAGAGAGGAAGAGGATAGACGAGGAAGAAAGAGGAAGAGGAGAGAGGAGGAAAAAAAATGAGGAACAGAGAGGAGGAAGAGAGAGGAGGAAGAGAGAGGAGGAAGAGAGAGGAGGAAGAGAGAGAGTAGGAGGAGAGAGGAGGAAGAGAGAGGAGGAAGAGAGAGGAGGGAGTGGGAGGAGGAAGAGAGAGGAATAGGAGAGAGGAGGAGGAGAGGGGAGGAAGAGTGAGGAGGAAGATAGAGGATGAGGAGAGAGTAGGAAGAGAGAGGAGGAAGAGAGAAGGAGGTGGACAGAGGATGAAGAGATAGGAGGAAGAGAGAGGAGGAAGACTGAGGAGGAAGAAAGAGGAAGAGGATAGAAGAGGAATAGAGGAGGAAGAGAGAGGAATGTGAGAGAGGAGGAAAAGAGAGTAGGAAGAGATAGGAGGAAGAGATAGGAAAGGGACAGAGGAGGCGCAGATAGGCGGAAAAGAGAGGAGGAAGAGAGAGGAGGGAGAGGGAGGAGGAAGAGAGAGGAATAGGAGACAGGAGGAGGAGAGAGGAGGAAGAGTGAGGAGGAAGAGAGAGGAGGAAGAGAGAGAGTAGGAGGAGAGAGTAGGAGGAGAGAGGAGGAAGAGAGAGGAGGAAAAGCGAGGAGGAACTGAGAGGAAGAGGAGAGAGGAGGAAGAGAGAGGTAGAAGAGAGAGGAGGAAGAGTGAGGAAGAGGAGAGAGGAAGTGGAGAGAGGAGGAAGAAAGGAATTGAAGAGAGGAGGAGAGAGGAGGAAGAGAGAGTAATGTGAGAGAGGAGGAAAAGAGATGAGGAAGAAATAGGAGGAAGAGAGAGGAAGGGGACAGAGGAGGCGGAGAGAGGAGGAAAAGAGGAGGAAGAGAGAGGAAGAGGAGAGAGTAGGAAAAGAGAGAAGGTAGAGAGAGGAGGAAGAGTGAGGACGAAGAGAGAGGAGGATGAGAGAGGAGGAAAAGAGAGGAGGAAGAGAGAGGGGGAAGAGAGAGGAGGAAGAGAGAGGAAGAGGAGAGAGGAGGAAGAGAGAGGAGGAAAAGAGAGGAGGAAGAGAGAGGAAGATGAGAGAGTAGGAAGAGAGAGGAGGAAGAGAGAGGAAAATGAGAGAGGAGGAAGAGAGAGAAGGATGATAGAGGAGGAAATGAGAGGAGGAAGAGAGAGGAGGAAGAGAGAGGAGGAAGAGAGAGGAGGAAGAGAGAGGAGGAGGAGAGAGGAGGAAAAGAGAGGAGGAAGAGAGAGGAGGAAGAGAGAGGAGGAGGAGAGAGGAGGAAAAGAGAGGAGGAAGAGAGAGTAGGAAGAGAGAGGAGGAAGAGAGAGGAGGAAGAGAGAGGCAGAGGAGAGTGGAGGGAGAGAGAGAGTAGGACGAGAGAGGAGGAAGAGAGGAGAAAGGGAGAGGAGGAAGAGAGAGGAAGAGGAGAGAGGAGGAGGAGAGAGGAGGAAGAGAGAGGAGGAAGAGAGAGGAGGAAAAGAGAGGAGGAAGAGAGAGGGGGAAGAGAGAGGAGGAGGAGAGAGGAGGAAAAGAGAGGAGGAAGAGAGAGGGGGAAGAGAGAGGAGGAAGAGAGAGGAAGAGGAGAGAGGAGGAAGAGAGAGGAGGAAAAGAGAGGAGGAAGAGAGAGGAAGATGAGAGAGTAGGAAGAGAGAGGAGGAAGAGAGAGGAAAATGAGAGAGGAGGAAGAGAGAGAAGGATGATAGAGGAGGAAATGAGAGTAGGAAGAGAGAGGAGGAAGAGAGAGGAGGAAGAGAGAGGAGGAAGAGAGAGGAGGAGGAGAGAGGAGGAAAAGAGAGGAGGAAGAGAGAGGGGAAGAGAGAGGAGGAAGAGAGAGGAAGAGGAGAGAGGAGGAAGAGAGAGGAGGAAAAGAGAGGAGGAAGAGAGAGGAAGATGAGAGAGTAGGAAGAGAGAGGAGGAAGAGAGAGGAAAATGAGAGAGGAGGAAGAGAGAGAAGGATGATAGAGGAGGAAATGAGAGTAGGAAGAGAGAGGAGGAAGAGAGAGGAGGAAGAGGGAGGAGGAAGATAGAGGAGGAGGAGAGAGGAGGAAAAGAGAGGAGGAAGATAGAGGAGGAAGAGAGAGGAAGAGGAGAGAGGAGGAGGAGAGAGGAGGAAGAGAGAGGAGGAAGAGAGAGGAGGAAAAGAGAGGAGGAAGAGAGAGGGGGAAGAGAGAGGAGTAAGAGAGAGGAGGAAGAGAGAGGAGGAGTAGAGAGTAGGAAAAGAGAGGAAGAGGAAGACGAGGAAGAGAGAGGAAGAGGAGAGAGGAGGAAAAAAATGAGGAACAGAGAGGAGGAAGAGAGAGGAGGAAGAGAGAGGAGGAAGAGAGAGAGTAGGAGGAGAGAGGAGGAAGAGAGAGGAGGAAGAGAGAGGAGGGAGAGGAGGAGAAGAGAGAGGAATAGAGAGAGGAGGACGAGAGAGGAGGAAGAGTGAGGAGGAAGATAGAGGAAGAGGAGAGAGTAGGAAGAGAGAGGAGGAAGAGAGAAGGAGGTGGACAGAGGATGAAGAGATAGGAGGAAGAGAGAGGAGGAAGACTGAGGAGGAAGAAAGAGGATGAGGATAGAGGAGGAAGAGAGGAGGAAGAGAGAGGAATGTGAGAGAGGAGGAAAAGAGAGTAGGAAGAGATAGGAGGAAGAGAGAGGAAAGGGACAGAGGAGGCGCAGATAGGAGGAAAAGAGAGGAGGAAGAGAGAGGAGGGAGAGGGAGGAGGAAGAGAGAGGAATAGGAGACAGGAGGAGGAGAGAGGAGGAAGAGTGAGGAGGAAGAGTGAGGAGGAAGAGAGAGGAGGAAGAGAGAGGAAGAGGAGAGAGTAGGAAGAGAGAGGAGGAAGAGAAAGGAGGTGGACAGAGGATGAAGAGATAGGAGGAAGAGAGAGGAGGAAGACTGAGGAGGAAGAAAGAGGAAGAGGATAGAGGAGGAAGAGAGGAGGAAGAGAGAGGAAAAGGAGAGAGGAGGAAGAGGAAGGGAGAGGAAAAGGAAAGAGTAGCAAGAGGTGGACGAAAAGAGAGGAGGAAGAGAGAGTAAAATTAGAGAGGAGGAAAAGAGAGGAAAGAGAGAGGAGGAAGTGAGTGGAGGAAGAGAGAGGAAGAGGAGAGAGAAGGAAGCGAGAGGTGGAAGAGAGAGGAGGAAAAGAGAGGAAAAACAGAGAGGAGGAGAATATTGGCGGAAGTGAATGGAGGAAGAGAGAGGAGGAAAAGAGAGGAGGAACAGAGAGGAAGAGGAGAGAGGAGGAAGAGAGAGGAGGAAGAGAGAGGAGGAAGAGAGTGGAAGAGGAGAGAGGAGGAAGAGAGAGGAGGAAGAGAGAGGAGGAAAAGAGAGGAGGAAGAGAGAGGAAAATGAGAGAGGAGGAAGAGAGAGGAAGAGGAGAGAGGAGGAAGAGGTGGAGGAAAAGAGAGGAGGAAGAGAGAGGAGGAAAGAGAGGAGGAAGAGAGAGGAAGAGGAGAGAGGAGGAAGAGAGAGGAGGAAGAGAGAGGAGGAAGAGAGAGGAGGAAGAGTGAGGAAGAGGAGAGAGGAGGTGGAGAGAGGAGGAAGAAAGGAATTGAAGAGAGGAGGAGGAGAGAGGAGGAAGAGAGAGGAATGTGAGAGAGGAGGAAAAGAGATGAGGAAGAGATAGGAGGAAGAGAGAGGAAGGGGACAGAGAAGGCGGAGAGAGGAGGAAAAAAGAGGAGGAAGAGAGAGGAAGAGGAGAGAGTAGGAAAAGAGAGAAGGAAGAGAGAGGAGGAAGAGAGAGAACGAAGAGATAGGAAAAGGAGAGAGGAGGAAAAGAGAGGAGGAACAGAGAGGAAATGGAGGGAGGAGGAAGAGAGAGGAGGAAGACAGAGGAGGAAGAGAGAGGAGGGAGAGGGAGGAGGAAGAGACAGGAATAGGAGAGACGAGGAGGAGAGAGGAGGAAAAGAGAGGAGGAAGTTAGAGGAGGAAGAGAGAGGAAGAAGAGAGAGGAGGGAGATGGAGAAGGAAGAGAGAGGAATAGGAGAGAGGAGGAGGAGAGAGGAGGAAAAGAGAGGAGGAAGTTAGTGGAGGAAGAGAGAGTAGGAAGAGAGAGGAAGAGGAGAGAGTAGGAAGAGGGAGGAGGAAAAGGGAGGAGGAACAGAGAGGAAGAGGAGAGAGGAGGAAGAGAGAGGAGGAAGAGAGAGGAGGAAGAGAGAGGAAGAGGAGAGAGGAGGAAGAGTGACGAGGAAGAGTAAGGAAGAAGAGAAAGGAGGAAGGAGAGGAAAAGGAGATAGGAGGAATAGAGAGGAGGAAGAGAGAGGAGGAAGAGAGAGGAAGAGGATAGACGAGGAAGAGAGAGGAGGAAGAAAGAGGAAAACAAGAGAGGTGGAGGAGAGAGGAGGAAGAGAGAGGAATGGGAGAGATGAGGAAAAGAGAGGAGGAATAGTGAGGAGGAAGAGAGAGGAAGGGGACAGAGGAGGAAGAGAGAGGAGGAAGAGAGAGGAAAATGAGAGAGGAGTAAGAGGTGGAGGAAAAGAGAGGAGGAAGAGAGAGGAGGAAGAGAGTGGAGGAAGAGAGAGGAAGAGGAGAGAGGAGGAAGAGAGAGGAGGAAGAGAGAGGAAAATGAGAGTGGAGTAATAGAGAGGAGGAAGAGAGAGGAGGAAGAGAGAGCAGGAGGAGTGAGGAGGAAAAGAGAGGAGGAAGAGAGAGGAGGAAGAGAGAGGAATATGAGAGAGCAGGAAAAGAGAGGAGGAAGAGAAAGGAGATGGACAGAGGCTGAAGAGATACGAGGAAGACTGAGGAGGAAGAAAGAGGAAGAGGATAGAGGGGGAAGAGAGGAGGAAGAGAGAGGAATGTGAGAGAGGAGGAAAAGAGAGGAGGAAGAGATAGGTGCAAGAGAGAGGAAGGGGACAGAGGAGGCGCAGATAGGAGGAAAAGAGAGGAGGAAGAGAGAGGAGGGAGAGGGAGGAGGAAGAGAGAGGAATAGGAGAGACGAGGAGGAGAGAGGAGGAAAAGAGAGGAGGAAGTTAGAGGAGGAAGAGAGAGGAAGAAGAGAGAGGAGGGAGATGGAGAAGGAAGAGAGAGGAATAGGAGAGAGGAGGAGGAGAGAGGAGGAAAAGAGAGGAGGAAGTTAGTGGAGGAAGAGAGAGTAGGAAGAGAGAGGAAGAGGAGAGAGTAGGAAGAGGGAGGAGGAAAAGGGAGGAGGAACAGAGAGGAAGAGGAGAGAGGAGGAAGAGAGAGGAGGAAGAGAGAGGAGGAAGAGAGAGGAAGAGGAGAGAGGAGGAAGAGAGACGAGGAAGAGTAAGGAAGAAGAGAAAGGAGGAAGGAGAGTAAAAGGAGATAGGAGGAATAGAGAGGAGGAAGAGAGAGGAGGAAGAGAGAGGAAGAGGATAGACGAGGAAGAGAGAGGAGGAAGAAAGAGGAAAACAAGAGAGGTGGAGGAGAGAGGAGGAAGAGAGAGGAATGGGAGAGATGAGGAAAAGAGAGGAGGAATAGTGAGGAGGAAGAGAGAGGAAGGGGACAGAGGAGGAAGAGAGAGGAGGAAGAGAGAGGAAAATGAGAGAGGAGTAAGAGGTGGAGGAAAAGAGAGGAGGAAGAGAGAGGAGGAAGAGAGTGGAGGAAGAGAGAGGAAGAGGAGAGAGGAGGAAGAGAGAGGAGGAAGAGAGAGGAAAATGAGAGTGGAGTAATAGAGAGGAGGAAGAGAGAGGAGGAAGAGAGAGCAGGAGGAGTGAGGAGGAAAAGAGAGGAGGAAGAGAGAGGAGGAAGAGAGAGGAATATGAGAGAGCAGGAAAAGAGAGGAGGAAGAGAAAGGAGATGGACAGAGGCTGAAGAGATACGAGGAAGACTGAGGAGGAAGAAAGAGGAAGAGGATAGAGGGGGAAGAGAGGAGGAAGAGAGAGGAATGTGAGACAGGAGGAAAAGAGAGGAGGAAGAGATAGGTGCAAGAGAGAGGAAGGGGACAGAGGAGGCGCAGATAGGAGGAAAAGAGAGGAGGAAGAGAGAGGAGGGAGAGGGAGGAGGAAGAGAGAGGAATAGGAGACAGGAGGAGGAGAGAGGAGGAAGAGTGAGGAGGAAGAGAGAGGAGGAAGAGAGAGGAGGAAAAGAGAGGAAAAACAGAGAGGAGGAAAATATAGGCGGAAGTGAATGGAGGAAGAGAGAGGAGGAAAAGAGAGGAAGAACAGAGAGGAAGAGGAGAGAGGAGGAAGAGAGAGGAGGAAAAGAGAGGAGGAAGAGAGTGGAAGAGGAGAGAGGAGGAAGAGAGAGGAGGAAGAGAGAGGAGGACAACAGAGGAGGAAGAGAGAGGAAAATGAGTGGAGGAAGAGAGAGGAAAAGGAGAGAGGAGGAAGAGGTGGAGGAAAAGAGAGGAGGAAGAGAGAGGAGGAAAAGAGAGGAGGAAGAGAGAGGAAGAGGAGAGAGGAGGAAGAGAGAGGAGGAAGAGAGAGGAGGAAGAGTGAGGAAGAGGAGAGAGGAGGTGGAGAGACGAGGAAGAAAGGAATTGAAGAGAGGAGGAGAGAGGAGGAAGAGAGAGGAATGTGAGAGAGGAGGAAAAGAGATGAGGAAGAGATAGGAGGAAGAGAGAGGAAGGGGACAGAGGAGGCGGAGAGAGGAGGAAAAGAGAGGAGGAAGAGAGAGGAAGAGGAGAGAGTAGGAAAAGAGAGAAGGTAGAGAGAGGAGGAAGAGAGAGGACGAAGAGAGAGGAAAAGGAGAGAGGAGGAAAAGAGAGGAGGAACAGAGAGGAAATGGAGGGAGGAGGAAGAGAGAGGAGGAAGAGAGAGGAGGAAGAGAGAGAGTAGGAGAGAGGAGGAAGAGAGAGGAGGAAGAGAGAGGAGGGAGAGGGAGGAGGAAGAGACAGGAATAGGAGAGAGGAGGAGGAGAGAGGAGGAAAAGAGAGGAGGAAGTTAGAGGAGGAAGAGAGAGGAAGAAGAGAGAGGAGGGAGATGGAGGAGGAAGAGAGAGGAATAGGAGAGAGGAGGAGGAGAGAGGAGGAAAAGAGAGGAGGAAGTTAGTGGAGGAAGAGAGAGTAGGAAGAGAGAGGAGGAAGAGAGAAAAGGATGATAGAGGAGTAAATGAGAAGAGGAAGAGAGAGAAGGAAGAGAGAGGAGGAAGAGAGAGGAGGAGGAGAGAGGAGGAAAAGAGAGGAGGAAGAGAGAGGAAGAGGAGAGAGTAGGGAGAGACAGAGTAGGAGGAGAGAGGAGGAAGAGAGAGGAGGAAAGGAGAGGAGGAAGAGATAGGAAGAGGAGAGAGTAGGAAGAGAGAGGAGGAAGAGACAGGAAAATGAGAGAGGAGGAAGAGAGAGGAAAAGGAGAGAAGAGGAAGAGGTGGAGGAAAAGAGAGGAGGCAGAGAGAGGAGGAAGAGAGAGGAAGAGGAAAGAGGAGGAAGACATAGGAGGAAAAGGGAGGAGGAACAGAGAGGAAGAGGAGAGAGGATGAAGAGAGAGGAGGAAGAGAGAGGAAGAAGAGAGAGGAAGATGAGAGAGTAGGAAGAGAGAGGAGGAAGAGAGAGGAAAATGAGAGAGGAGGAAGGGAGAGGAGGAAGAGAGAGGAGGAAGAGGTGGAGGAAAAGAGAGAAGGAAGAGAGAGGAGGAAGAGAGAGGAGGAAGAGAGAGGAGGAAGAGAGAGTAAGAGGAGACAGGAGGGGTAGGAGGAGAGAGGAGGTAGAGAGAGGAGGAAGAGAGGAAGAGGAGAGAGGAGGAGGAGAGAGGAGAAAGAGAGAGGAGGAAGAGAGAGGAAGAGGAGAGAGGAGGAAGAGAGAGGATGAAGAGTGAGGAAGAGGAGAAAGGAGGAAGAGAGAGAAGGAAGAGAGAGGAGGAAGAGAGAGAAGGATGATAGAAGAGGAAATGAGAGGAGGAAGAGAGAGGACGTAGAGAGAGGAGGAAGAGAGAGGAGGAGGAGAGAGGAGGAAAAGAGAGGAGGAAGAGAGAGGAGGAAGAGAGAGGAAGATGAAAGAGGAGGAGGAGAGAGGAGAAAGAGAGAGGAGGAAGAGAGAGGAGGAAGAAAGAGGAGAGAGAGAGAGTAGGAGGAGAGAGGAGGAAGAGAGAGGAGGAAGAGAGAGGAGGAAGAGATAGGAAGAGGAGAGAGTAGGAAGAGGAGAGTGTAGGAAGAGAGAGGAGGAAGAGACAGGAAAATGAGAGAGGAGGAAGAGAGAGAAGGATGATAGAGGAGGAAATGAGAGGAGGAAGAGAGAGGAGGAAGAGAGAGGAAGAGAGAGGAGAGGAGAGAGGAAGAGGAGAGAGGAGGAGGAGAGAGGAGGAACAGAGAGGAGGAAGAGAGAGGAAGAGGAGAGAGGAAGGATAGAGAGGAGGAAAACGGAGGAGGAACAGAGAGGAAGAGAAGATAGGATGAAGAGAGAGGAGGAAGAGAGAGGAGGAAGAGAGAGGACGAAGAGAGAGGAAAAGGAGAGAGGAGGAAAAGAGAGGAGGAAGAGAGAGGAAGAGGAGAGAAGAGGAAGAGAGAAGAGGAAGAGAGAGGAAGAGGAAAGAGGAGGAAGACAGAGGAGGAAAAGGGAGGAGGAACATTGAGGAAGAGAAGAGAGGATGAAGAGAGAGGAGAAGAGAGAGGAGGAAGAGAGAGGAGGAAGAGAGAAAAGGATGATAGAGGAGTAAATGAGAAGAGGAAGAGAGAGGAGGAAGAGAGAGGAGGAAGAGAGAGGAGAGGAGAGAGGAGGAAAAGAGAGGAGGAAGAGAGAGGAAGAGGAGAGAGTAGGGAGAGAGAGAATAGGAGGAGAGAGGAGGAAGAGAGAGGAGGAAAGGAGAGGAGGAAGAGATAGGAAGAGGAGAGAGTAGGAAGAGAGAGGAGGAAGAGACAGGAAATGAGAGAGGAGGAAGAGAGAGGAAAAGGAGAGAAGAGGAAGAGGTGGAGGAAAAGAGAGGAGGAAGAGAGAGGCGAAGAGAGAGGAGAAGACAGAGGAGGCAGAGAGAGGAGGAAGAGAGAGGAAGAGGAAAGAGGAGGAAGACATAGGAGGAAAAGGGAGGAGGAACAGAGAGGAAGAGGAGAGAGGATGAAGAGAGAGGAGGAAGAGAGAGGAAGAAGAGAGAAGAAGATGAGAGAGTAGGAAGAGAGAGGAGGAAGAGAGAGGAAAATGAGAGAGGAGGAAGGGAGAGGAGGAAGAGAGAGGAGGAAGAGGTGGAGGAAAAGAGAGAAGGAAGAGAGAGGAGGAAGAGAGAGGAGGAAGAGAGAGGAGGAAGAGAGAGGAAAAATAGAGAGGAGCAGGAGAGAAGAGAAAGAGAGAGGAGGAAGAGAGAGGAGGAAGAGAGAGGAGGAAGAGAGAGTAAGAGGAGACAGGAGGGAGAGAGAGAGTAGGAGGAGAGAGGAGGTAGAGAGAGGAGGAAGAGAGGAAGAGGAGAGAGGAGGAGGAGAGAGGAGAAAGAGAGAGGAGGAAGAGAGAGGAAGAGGAAAGAGGAGGAGGCCGAGGAGGAAAAGAGAGGAGGAAGAGAGAGGAGGAAAAGAGAGGAGGAAGAGAGAGGAGGAACAGAGAGAATAGGAGGAGAGAGAAGGAAGAGAGAGGAGGAAGAGAGAGGAGGAGAGAGAGGAGAGAGAGGGAGAAGAGGAGAAATGAGGAAGAGAGAGGAAAAGGAGAGAGGAGGAATAGAGATGGGGGAAGAGAGAGGAGGAAGAGAGAGGAGGATGAGAGAGGAGGAAAAGAGAGGAGGAAGAGAGAGGGGGAAGACAGAGGAGGAAGAGAGAGGAAGAGGAGAGAGGAGGAGGAGAGAGGAGGAAGAGAGAGGAAGATGAGAGAGGAGGAATAGAGAGGAGGAAGAGAAAGGAGAAGAGAGAGGAGGAGAAGAGTGAAGTAAAAGAGAGGAGGAAGAGAGAGGAGGAAGAGACAGGAGGAAGAGAGAGGAGGAAGAGAGAAGAAGAGGAGAGAGGAGGAGGAGAGAGGAGGAAGAGAGAGGAAGAGGAGACAGGAGGAAGGGAGATGAGTAAGAAAGAGGAAAAGAAGAGAGGAGGAGGAGAGAGGAGGAAAAGAGAGGAATGGGAGAGAGGAGGAAAAGAGAGGAGGAAGAGAGAGGAGGAAGAGAGAGGAAGAGGAGAGAGGAGGAAGACAGAGGAGGAAAACGGAGGAGGAACAGAGAGGAAGAGAAGATAGGATGAAGAGAGAGGAGGAGAGAGAGGAGGAAGAGAGAGGAGGAAGAGAGAGGAGGAAGAGAGAGGAAGAGGAGAGAGGAGGAAGAGAGAGGATGAAGAGTGAGGAAGAGGAGAAAGGAGGAAGAGAGAGAAGGAAGAGAGAGAGGAAGAGAGAGAAGGATGATAGAAGAGGAAATGAGAGGAGGAAGAGAGAGGACGTAGAGAGAGGAGGAAGAGAGAGGAGGAGGAGAGAGGAGGAAAGAGAGAGGAAGAGAGAGGAGAAGAGAGAGGAAGATGAAAGAGGAGGAGGAGAGAGGAGAAAGAGAGAGGAGGAAGAGAGAGGAGGAAGAAAGAGGAGGAAGAGAGAGGAGGAAGAGAGAGGAAGAATAAAGAGGAGAGAGAGAGAGAGTAGGAGTAGAGAGGAGGAAGAGAGAGCAGGAAGAGAGAGGAGGAAGAGATAGGAAGAGGAGAGAGTAGGAAGAGGAGAGTGTAGGAAGAGAGAGGAGGAAGAGACAGGAAAATGAGAGAGGAGGAAGAGAGAGAAGGATGATAGAGGAGGAAATGAGAGGAGGAAGAGAGAGGAGGAAGAGCGAGGAGGAAGATAGAGGAGGAAATGAGAGGAGGAAGAGAGAGGAGAAGAGAGAGGAGGAAGATAGAGGAGGAGGAGAGATGAAGAGGAGAGAGGAGGAGGAGAGAGGAGGAAGAGAGGGGAGGAAGAGAGAGGAAGAGGAGAGAGGAGGAGAGAGAGAGTAGAGGAGAGAGGAGGAAGAGAGAGGAGGAAGAGAGAGGAGGAAGAGAGAGGAAGAGGAGAGAGGATGGAGAGAGAGAGTAGTAGGAGAGAGGAGGAACAGAGAGGAGGAAGAGAGAGGAGGAAGAGAGAGGAGTAAGAGATAGGAGGAAGAGAGAGGAGGAAGAGAGAGGAAAAATAGAGAGGAGGAAAAGAGAGGAGGAAGAGAGAGAGGAAGAGAGAGGAGGAAGAGAGAGGGGGAAGAGAGAGGGGGAAGAGAGAGGAGGAAGAGAGAGGAAGAGGAGAGAGGAGGAAGAGAGAGGAGGAAGAGAGAGAGGAAAAGAGAGGAGGAAGAGAGAGGAAGATGAGAGAGTAGGAAGAGAGAGGAGGAAGAGAGAGGAATATGAGAGAGGAGGAAGAGAAAGGAAAAGGAGAGAGGAGGAAGAGGTGGAGGAAAAGATAGAAGGAAGAGAGAGGAGGAAGAGAGAGGAGGAAGAGAGAGGAAGAGAGAGAGGAAAAGAAGAGAGGAGGAATAGAGAGGGGGAAGAGAGAGGATGAAGAGAGAGGAAGAGGAGAGAGGAGTAAGAGAGAGGAGGAAGAGAGAGGAGGAAGAGAGAGGATGAAAAGAGAGTAAGAAGAGAGAAGAGGAAGAGAGACGAAAATGAGAGAGGAGGAAGAGAGAGGAGGAAGAGACAGGAAGAGGAGAGAGGAAGAAGAGAGAGGATGAAGAGTGAGGAAGAGGAGAAGGAGGAAGAGAGAGAAGGAAGAGAGAGGAGGAAGAGAGAGGAGGAGAGAGAAAAAGATGATAGAGGAGGAAATGAGAAGAGGAAGAGAGAGGAGGAAGAGAGAGGAGGAAGAGAGAGGAGGAAGAGAGAGGAAGAGGCTAAAGGAGGAAAAGAGAGACGAGGAGAGAGGAGGAAAAGAGAGGAGGAAGAGAGAGGAGGGAGAGGGAGAAGAGGAGAAATGAGGAAGAGAGAGGAAAAGGAGAGGAGGAATAGAGATGGGGAAGAGAGAGGAGGAAGAGAGAGGGGAAGAGAGAGGAGGAAGAGAGTGGAAGAGGAGAGAGGAGGAAGAGAGAGGAAGATGAGAGCGGAGGAATAGACAGGAGGAAGAGAGAGGAGGAAGAGACAGGAGGAAGAGAGAGGAGGAAGAGAGAAGAAGAGGAGAGAGGAGGAGGAGAGAGGAGGAAGAGAGAGGAAGTGGAGAGAGGACGAAGAGAGATGAGGAGGAAAGAGGAAAGAAGAGAGGAAGAGGTGAGTGGAGGAAAATAGAGGAATGGGAGAGAGGAGGAAAAGAGAGGAGGAAGAGAGAGAAGGTAGAGAGAGGAGAAGAGAGAGGAAGAGGAGAGAGGAGGAAGAAAGAGGAGGAAGAGCGAGGAGGAAGAGAGAGGAGGAAGAGAGAGGGAGAAGAGAGAGGAGGAACAGAGAGGAGGAAGAGAGACGAGGAAAAGAGAGGAGGAAGAGAGAGGATGAAGAGTGAGGAAGAGGAGAAAGTAGGAAGAGAGAGAAGGAAGAGAGAAGAGGAAGAGAGAGAAGGATGATAGAGGAGGAAATGGGAGGAGGAAGAGAGAGGACGTAGAGAGAGGAGGAAGAGAGAGGAGGAGGAGAGAGGAGGAAAAGGAGAGAGGAGGAGGATAGAGGAGAAGAGAGAGGAGAAGAGAGAGGAGGAAGAGAGAGGAGGAAGAGAGAGGAAGAGGAGAGAGGATGGAGGGAGAGAGTAGTAGGAGAGAGGAGGAACAGAGAGGAGGATGAGAGGAGGAAAAGAGAGGAGGAATAGAAAGGAAGAGGAGAGAGTAGGAAGAGAGAGGAGAAAGAGACAGGAAAATGAGAGATGAGGAAGAGAGAGGAAGAGGAGAGAGGAGGGAGAGAGAGAGTAGGAGGAGAGAGGAGGAAGAGAGAGGAGGAAGAGAGAGGAGAAAGAGAGAGGAAGAGGAGAGAGGAGGAAGAGGTGGAGGAAAAGAGAGGAGGAAGAGAGAGGAGTAAGAGAGAGGAGGAAGAGAGAGGGGAAGAGAGAGGAGGAAGAGAGAGGGGGAAGAGAGAGGAGGAAGAGAGAGGAAGAGGAGAGAGGAGGAAGAGAGAGGAGTAAGAGAGAGGAGGAAAAGAGAAGAGGAAGAGAGAGGAAGATGAGAGAGTAAGAAGAGAGAGGAGGAGAGAGAGGATAATGAGAGGGGAGGAGAGAGATAGAAAGGAGAGAGGAGGAAGAGGTGGAGGAAAAGATAGAAGGAAGAGAGAGGAGGAGAGAGAGAAGGAAGAGAGAGGAGGAAGAGAGAGGAAGAGGAGAGAGGAGGAAGAGAGAGGAGGAAGAGCGAGGAGGAAGAGAGAGGAGGAAGAGAGTGGGAGAGGAGAGAGGAGGAACAGAGAGGAGGAAGAGAGAGGAGGAAGAGTGAGGAAGAGGAGAAAGTAGGAAGAGAGAGAAGGAAGAGAGAAGAGGAAGAGAGAGAAGGATGATAGAGGAGGAAATGGGAGGAGGAAGAGAGAGGACGTAGAGAGAGGAGGAAGAGAGAGGAGGAGGAGAGAGGAGGAAAAGAGAGGAGAAGAGAGAGGAGGAAGAGAGAGGAGGAAGAGAGAGGAAAAGGAGAGAGGAGGAGGATAGAGGAGGAAGAGAGAGGAGGAAGAGACAGGAGGAAGAGAGAGGAGGAAGAGAGAGGAAGAGGAGAGAGGATGGAGGGAGAGAGTAGTAGGAGAAAGGAGGAACAGAGAGGAGGATGAGAGGAGGAAAAGAGAGGAGAAGAGAGAGAAGAGGAGAGAGGAGGAAGAGGTGGAGGAAAAGAGAGGAGTAAGAGAGAGGAGTAAGAGAGAGGAGGAAGACAGAGGGGGAAGAGAGAGGAGGAAGAGAGAGGAGGAAGAGAGAGGAGGAAGAGAGAGGAGGAAGAGAGAGGAGGAAGAGAGAGGGAGAGGAGAGAGGAGGGAGAGAGAGAGTAGGAGGAGAGAGGAGGAAGAGAGAGGAGGAAGAGAGAGGAGGAAGAGAGAGGAGGAAAAGAGAGGAGGAAGAGATAGGAAGAGGAGAGTGTAGGAAGAGAGAGGAGGAAGAGACAGGCAAATGAGAGAGGAGGAAGAGAGAGAAGGATGATAGAGGAGGAAATGAGAGGAGGAAGAGAGAGGAGGAAGAGAGAGGAGGAAGAGAGAGCAGGACGGAGAGAGGAGGAAAAGAGAGGAGGAAGAGAGAGGAGGAAGAGAGAGGAAGAGGAGAGAGGAGGAGGAGAGAGGAGGAAGCGAGAGGAGGAAGAGAGAGGAGGAAGAGAGAGGAAGAGGAGAGAGGAGGGAGAGAGAGAGTAGGAGGAGAGAGGAGGAAGAGAGAGGAGGAAGAGAGAGGAGGAAGAGAGAGGGGAAGAGAGAGGAGGAAGAGAGAGGAGGAAGAGAGAGGAAAAATAGAGAGGAGTAAAAGAGAGGAGGAAAGAGAGGAGGAAGAGAGAGGGGGAGAGAGAGAGGAGGAAGAGAGAGGAGGAAGAGAGAGGAAAAATAGAGAGGAGGAAAAGACAGGAGGAAGAGAGAGGAGGAAAATAGAGGAGGAAGAGATAGGAAGAGGAGAGAGTAGGAAGAGAGAGGAGGAAGAGACATGAAATAAGAGAGGAGGAAGAGAGAGGAAAAGGAGAGAGGAGGAGGATAGAGAGGAAGAGAGAGGAGGAAGAGACAGGAGGAAGAGAGAGGAGGAAGAGAGAGGAAGAGGAGAGAGGATGGAGGGAGAGAGTAGTAGGAGAAAGGAGGAACAGAGAGGAGGATGAGAGGAGGAAAAGAGAGGAGGAAGAGAGAGGAAGAGGAGAGAGGAGGAAGAGGTGGAGGAAAAGAGAGGAGTAAGAGAGAGGAGTAAGAGAGAGGAGGAAGACAGAGGGGGAAGAGAGAGGAGGAAGAGAGAGGAGGATGAGAGAGGAGAAAAAGAGAGGAGGAAGAGAGAGGAGGAAAAGAGAGGAGAAGAGAGAGGAGGGAGAGGGAGAAGAGGAGAATGAGGAAGAGAGAGGAAAAGGAGAGAGGAGGAATACAGATGAGGAAGAGAGAGGAGGAAGAGAGAGGAGGATGAGAGAGGAGGAAAAGAGAGGAGGAAGAGAGAGGAGGAAGAGAGAGGAAGAGGAGAGAGGAGGGAGAGAGAGAGTAGGAGGAGAGAGGAGGAAGAGAGAGGAGGAAGAGAGAGGAGGAAGAGAGAGGGGGAAGAGAGAGGAGGAAGAGAGAGGAGGAGAGAGAGGAGTAAGAGAGAGGAGGAAGAGAGGAGGAAGAGAGAGGAAAATAGAGAGGAGGAAAAGAGGAGGAAGAGAGAGGGGGAAGAGAGAGGAGGAAGAGAGAAGAAGAGGAGAGAGGAGGAAGAGAGAGGAGGAAGAGAGAGGAAGAGGAAAGAGGAGGAAGACAGAGGCGGAAAAGGGAGGAGGAACAGAGGAAGAGGAGAGAGGATGAAGAGAGAGCAGGAAGAGAGAGGAGGAAGAGAGAGTAGGGAGAGAGAGTGTAGGAGGAGAGAGGAGGAAGAGAGAGGATGAAGAGAGAGGAGGAAAAGAGAGGAGGAAGAGAGAGGAAGATGAGAGTAGGAAGAGAGAGGAGGAAGAGAGAGGAGGAAGAGAGAGTAGGGAGAGAGAGTGTAGGAGGAGAGGAGGAAGAGAGAGGAGGAAGAGAGAGGAGGAAAAGAGAGGAGGAAGAGAGAGGAAGATGAGAGAGTAGGAAGAGAGAGGAGGAGAGAGAGGAAAATGAGAGAAGAGGAGAGAGAGGAAAAGGAGAGAAGAGGAAGAGGTGGAGGAAATGAGAGAAGGAGAGAGAGGAAGAGGAGGGAGGAGGAGAGAGAGGAGGAAGAGAGATGAAGAGGAGGGAGGTGGAATAGAGAGGAGGAAGGGAGAGGAGGAAGAGAGAGGAGGAAAAGAGAGGAGGAAGAGAGAGGAGAGAGCGGGAGAAGAGGAGAAATGAGGAAGAGAGAGGAAAAGGAGCGAGGAGGAATAGAGATGTGGAAGAGAGAGAAGGAAGAGAGGAGGATGAGAGAGGAGGAAAAGAGAGGAGGAAGAGAGAGGGGGAAGAGAGAGGAGGAAGAGAGAGGAAGAGGGAGAGGGAGGAGGAGAGAGGAGGAAGAGAGAGGAAGATGAGAGAGGAGGAATAGAGAGGAGGAAGAGAGAGGAGGAAGGGAGAGGAGGAGGAGAGAGGAGGAAAAGAGAGGAGGAAGAGAGAGGAGGAAGAGACAGGAGGAAGAGGGAGGAGGAAGAGAGAAGAAGAGGAGAGAGGAGGAGGAGAGAGGAGGAAGAGAGAGGAAGAGGACAGAGGAGGAAGGGAGATGAGATAGAAAGAGGAAAAGAAGAGAGGAGGCGGAGAGAGAAGGAAAATAGAGGAATGGGAGAGAGGAGGAAAAGAGAGGAGGAAGAGAGAGGAGGAAGAGAGAGGATGAGGAGAGAGGAGAAAGAGAGAGGAGGAAGAGCGAGGAGGAAGAGAGAGGAGGAAGAGAGAGGAAGACGAGAGAGGAGGAAGGGAGATGAGGAAGAAAGAGGAAAAGAAGAGAGGAGAGGAGAGAGGAGGAAAAGAGAGGGGAGAGAGGAGGAAAAGAGAGGAATGTGAGAGTGGAGGAAATGAGAGGAGGAAGAGAGAGGAGGAAGAGAGAGGAGGAAGAGAGAGGAAGAGGAGAGTGGAGGAAGAGAGAGGAGGAAGAGCGAGGAGGAAGAGAGAGGAGGAAGAGAGAGGAAGAGGAAAGAGGAGGAAGACAGAGGAGGAAAAGCGAGGAGGAAGACAGAGGAAGAGGAGAGAGGATGAAGAGAGAGGAGGAAGAGAGAGGAGGAAGAGCGAGGAGGAAGAGAGAGGAGGAAGAGAGAGGATGAAGAGTGTGGAAGAGGAGAGAGGAGGGAGAGAGAGGATGAAGAGTGAGGAAGAGGAGAAAGGAGGAAGAGAGAGAAGGAAGAGAGAGGTGGAAGAGTGAGAAGGATGATGGAGGAGAAAATGAGAGGAGGAAGAGAGAAGATGTAGAGAGAGGAGGAAGAGAGAGGAGGAGGAGAGAAGAGGAAAAGAGAGGAGGAAGAGAGAGGAGGAAGAGAGAGGAAGAGGAGAGAGGAGGAGGAGAGAGGAGAAAGAGAGAGGAGGAACAGAGAGGAGGAAGAGAGAGGAGGAAGAGAGAGGAGGAAGAGAGAGGAAGAGGAGAGAGGAGGGAGAGAGAGAGTAGGAGAGGAGGAAGAGAGAGGAGGAAGAGAGAGGAGGAAAAGAGAGGAGGAAAATAGAGGAGGAAGAAATAGGAAGAGGAGAGCGGAGGAAGAGAGCGGAGGAAGAGAGAGGAGGAAGAGAGAGGGGGAAGAGAGAGGAAGAGGAGAGAGTAGGAAGAGAGAGGAGGAAGAGACAGGAAAATGAGAGATGAGGAAGAGAGATGAAAAGGAGAGAGGAGGAAGAGGTGGAGGAAAAGAGAGGAGGAAGAGAGAGGAGTAAGAGAGAGGAGGAAGAGAGAGGAGGAAGAGAGAGGAAAAATAGAGAGGAGGAAAAGAGAGGAGGAAGAGAGAGGAAGATGAGAGAGTAGGAAGAGAGAGGAGGAAGAGAGAGGAAAAGGAGAGAGGAGTAACAGGTGGAGGAAAATATAGAAGGAAGAGAGAGGAGGAAGAGAGAGGAGGAAGAGAGAGGAGGAAGAGAGAGGAAGAGGAGAGAGGAGGAAGAGAGAGAGTAGGAGGAGAGAGGAGGAAGAGAGAGGAGGAAGAGAGAGGAGGAAAAGAGAGGAGGAAGAGATAGGAAGAGGAGAGAGTAGGAAGAGAGAGGAGGAAGAGACAGGAAAATGAGAGAGGAGGAAGAGAGAGAAGGATGATAGAGGAGGAAATGAGAGGAGGAAGAGAGAGGATGAAGAGAGAGGAGGAAGAGAGAGGAGGAGGAGAGAGGAGGAAAAGAGAGGAGGAAGAGAGAGGAGGAAAAGAGCGTAGGAAGAGAGAGGAGGAAGAGAGAAGAAAATGAGAGAGGAGGAAGAGAGAGGAAAAAGAGAGAGGAGGAAGAGGTGGAGGAAAAGATGGAAGAGAGAGGAGGAATAGAGACGGGGAAGAGAGGGAGGAAGAGAGAGGAAGAGGAGAGAGGAGGAAGAGAGAGGAGGAAGAGAGAGGCGGGAGAGGGAGAAGAGGAGAAATGAGGAAGAGAGAGGAAAAGGAGAGAGAAGAAATACAGATGAGGAAGAGAGAGGAGGAATAGAGGGGAGGATGGAGAGGATGGAAAGAGAGGAGGAAGAGAGAGGTGGAAGAGAGAGTAGCAAGAGTGAGGAAGAGGAGAGAGGAGGAAGAGAGAGGAAGAGGAGAGAGAAGTAAGAGAGATTAGGAAGAGAGAGGAGGAAGAGAGAGGAGAGAGAGGGAGAAGAGGAGAAATGAGGAAGAGAGAGGAAAAGGAGAGAGGAGGAATAGAGATGGGGAAGAGACAGGAGGAAGAGAGAGGAGGATGAGAGAGGAGGAAAAGAGAGGAGGAAGAGAGAGGGGGAAGAGAGAGGAGGAAGAGAGAGGAAGAGGAGAGAGGAGGAGGAGAGAGAGGAATAGAGAGGAAGGTGTGAGAGGAGGAATAGAGAGGAGGAAGAGAGAAGAGGAAGAGAGAGGAGGAGGACAGAGGAAGAGGAGAGAGGAGGAATAGAGATGAGGAAGAAATAGGAAAAGAAGAGAGGAGGAGGAGAGAGGAGGAAGAGAGAGGAATGGGAGAGAGGAGGAAAAGAGAGGAGGAAGAGAGAGGAGGAAGAGAGAGGAGAAAGAGAGAGGAAGATGAGAGAGGTGGAAGAGAGAGGAGGAAGAGCGAGGATTAAGAGAGAGGAGGAAGTGAGGTGAAGATTAAAGAGGAGGAAGAGAGAGGAGGAAAAGGGAGGAGGAACAGAGTGGAAGAGGAGAGAGGATGAAGAGATAGGAGGAAGAGAGAGGAGGAAAGAGAGAGGACGAAGAGAGAGGAAGAGTAGAGAAGAGGAAGATAGAGGATGAAGAGTGAGAAAGAGGAGAAAGGAGGAAGAGAGACGAGGAAGAGAGAAGAGGAAAAGAGAGGAGGAAGAGAGCGGAAGAGGACAGAGTAGGAATAGAGAGGAAAATGAGAGAGGAGGAAGAGAGAGGAAAAGGGGAGAGGAGGAAGAGGTGGAGGAAAAGTGAAGAGGAAGAGAGAGGAGGAAGAGAGAGGAGGAAGAGAGAGGAAGAGGAGAGAGGAGGAGGAGAGAGGAGGAACAGAGAGGAAGATGAGAGAGGAGGAAGGAGATGAGGAAGAAATAGGAAAAGAAGAGAGGAGGAGGAGAGAGGAGGAAGAGAGAGGAATGGGAGAGAGGAGGAAAAGAGAGGAGGAAGAGAGAGGAGGAAGAGAGAGGAGAAAGAGAGAGGAAGATGAGAGAAGTGGAAGAGAGAGGAGGAAGAGCGAGGATTAAGAGAGAGGAGGAAGTGAGGTGAAGATTAAAGAGGAGGAAGAGAGAGGAGGAAAAGGGAGGAGGAACAGAGAGGAAGAGGAGAGATGATGAAGAGAGAGGAGGAAGAGAGAGGAGAAAGAGAGAGGAAGATGAGAGAGGAGGAAAAGAGAGGAGGAAGAGAGAGGAGGAAGAGCGAGGAGGAAGAGAGAGGAGGAAGAGAGAGGAAGATGAGAGAGTAGGAAGAGAGAGGAGGAAGAGAGAGGAAAAGGAGAGAGGAGGAACAGGTGGAGGAAAATATAGAAGGAAGAGAGAGGAGGAAGAGAGAGGAGGAAGAGAGAGGAGGAAGAGAGAGGAAGAGGAGAGAGGAGGAAGAGAGAGAGTAGGAGGAGAGAGGAGGAAGATAGAGGAGGAAGAGAGAGGAGGAAAAGAGAGGAGGAAGAGATAGGAAGAGGAGAGAGTAGGTAGAGAGAGGAGGAAGAGACAGGAAAATGAGAGAGGAGGAAGAGAGAGAAGGATGATAGAGGAGGAAATGAGAGGAGGAAGAGAGAGGATGAAGAGAGAGGAGGAAGAGAGAGGAGGAGGAGAGAGGAGGAAAAGAGAGGAGGAAGAGAGAGGAGGAAAAGAGCGTAGGAAGAGAGAGGAGGAAGAGAGACGAAAATGAGAGAGGAGGAAGAGAGAGGAAAAAGATAGAGGAGGAAGAGGTGGAGGAAAATATAGAAGGAAGAGAGAGGAGGAATACAGACGGGGAAGAGAGGGGAGGAAGAGAGAGGAAGAGGAGAGAGGAGGAAGAGAGAGGAGGAAGAGAGAGGAGGAAGAGAGAGGAAGAGGCTAGAGGAGGAAAAGAGAACAGGTAGAGAGAGGAGGAAGAGAGAGGCGGGAGAGGGAGAAGAGGAGAAATGAGGAAGAGAGAGGAAAAGGAGAGAGGAGAA
>NW_027437126.1:0-23455 GCF_047716275.1 Strix uralensis
GAAGAGGATAGAGGAGGAGGAGAGAGGAAGACGAGAGAGGAGGAAGAGAGAGGAGGAAGAGAGAGGAAAAGGAGAGAGGAGGAATACAGAGGAGAAAGAGAGGAGGAAGAGAGAGAAGGAGGAGAGAGGAGGAAAAGAGAGGAGGAAGAGAAAGGAGGAAGAGAGAGGAAGAAAAGGGAGGAGGAACGGAGAGGAAGAGGAGAGAGGAGGAAGAGAGAGGAGGAAGAGAGAGGAAGAGGAGAGAGGAGGAGGAGAGAGGAGGAAGAGAGCGGAGGAAGAGAGAGGAAGATGAGAGAGTAGAATTAGAGAGGAGGAAGAGAGAACAAGAGGACAGAGGAGGAAGAGAGAGGAAGAGAAGAGAGGAGGAAGAGAGAGGAGGAAAAGGGAGGAGGAACAGAGAGGAAGAGGAGAGAGGAGGAAGAGAGAGGAGGAAGAGATAGGAGGAATAGAGAGGAAGAGGATAGAGGAGGAGGAGAGAGGAGGAAGGGAGAGGAGGAAGAGAGAGGAAAAGGAGAGAGGAGGAATACAGAGGAGAAAGAGAGGAGGAAGAGAGAGAAGGAGGAGAGAGGAGGAAAAGAGAGGAGGAAGAGAAAGGAGGAAGAGAGAGGAGGAATAGAGAGGAGGAAGAGAGAGGAAAAATGGGAGGAAAAGAGAGGAGGAAGAGAGAGGAGGAATAGAGAGGAAGAGGAGAGAGAAGGAAAAGGGAGGAGGAATAGAGAGGAAGAGGAGAGAGGAGGAGGAGAGAGGAGGAAGACAGCGGAGGAAAAGGGAGGAGGAACAGAGAGGAAGAGGAGAGAGGAGGAAGAGAGAGGAGGAAGAGAGAGGAGGAGGAGAGAGGAGGAAGAGAGCGGAGGAAGAGAGAGGAAGATGAGAGAGTAGAATTAGAGAGGAGGAAGAGAGAAGAGGAGGAGAGAGGAGGAGAAGAGAGGAGAAAGAGAGAGGAGGAAAAGAGAGAGGAAGAGAAAGGAGGAAGAGAGAGGAGGAAGAGAGAGAAGGAAGACAGAGGAAAAATAGGAGGAAAAGAGAGGAGGAAGAGAGAGGAGGAAGAGAGAGGAGGAATAGTAAGGAAGAGGAGAAAGGAGGAAGAGAGAGGAAAAGGAGAGAGGAGGAATACAGTGGAGAAAGAGAGAGGAGGAAGAGAGAGAAGGAGGAGAGAGGAGGAAAAGAGAGGACGAAGAGAAAGGAGGAAGAGAGAGGAGGAAGAGAGAGGAGGAAGAGAGAGGAAAAATAGGAGGAAAAGAGAGGAGGAAGAGAGAGGAGGAAGAGAGAGGAGTATGGGAGAGGAGGAAGAGAGAGGAGGAAGAGAGAGGAGGAACAGAGAGGAAGAGGAGTGAGGAGGAGGAGAGAGGAGGAAAAGAGAGGAGGAAGAGAGAGGAGTAAGAGAGAGGAAGAGGAGAGAGGAGGAGGAGAGAGGAGGTAAAGAGAGGAAGAGGAGAGAGGAGGAAGAGAGAGGAGGAAGAGAGAGGAGGAATAGAGAGGAAGAGGAGAGAGGAGGAAGAGAGCGGAGGAAAAGGGAGGAGGAACAGAGAGGAAGAGGAGAGAGGAGGAAGAGAGAGGAAGAAAAGGGAGGAAGATGAGAGAGTAGAATTAGAGAGGAGGGAGAGAGAACAAGAGGAGAGAGGAGGAAGAGAGAGGAAGAGAACAGAGGAGGAAGAGAGAGGAGGAAAAGGGAGGAGGAACAGAGAGGAAGAGGAGAGAGGAGGAAGAGAGAGGAGGAAGAGAGAGGAGGAATAGAGAGGAAAAGGATAGAGGAGGAGGAGAGAGGAAGACGAGAGAGGAGGAAGAGAGAGGAGGAAGAGAGAGGAAAAGGAGAGAGGAGGAATACAGAGGAGAAAGAGAGGAGGAAGAGAGAGAAGGAGGAGAGAGGAGGAAAAGGGAGGAGGAAGAGAAAGGAGGAAGAGAGAGGAAGAAAAGGGAGGAGGAACGGAGAGGAAGAGGAGAGAGGAGGAAGAGAGAGGAGGAAGAGAGAGGAAGAGGAGAGAGGAGGAGGAGAGAGGAGGAAGAGAGCGGAGGAAGAGAGAGGAAGATGAGAGAGTAGAATTAGAGAGGAGGAAGAGAGAACAAGAGGACAGAGGAGGAAGAGAGAGGAAGAGAAGAGAGGAGGAAGAGAGAGGAGGAAAAGGGAGGAGGAAGAGAGAGGAAGAGGAGAGAGGAGGAAGAGAGAGGAGGAAGAGATAGGAGGAATAGAGAGGAAGAGGATAGAGGAGGAGGAGAGAGGAGGAAGGGAGAGGAGGAAGAGAGAGGAGGAAGAGAGAGGAAAAGGAGAGAGGAGGAATACAGAGGAGAAAGAGAGGAGGAAGAGAGAGAAGGAGGAGAGAGGAGGAAAAGAGAGGAGGAAGAGAAAGGAGGAAGAGAGAGGAGGAATAGAGAGGAGGAAGAGAGAGGAAAAATGGGAGGAAAAGAGAGGAGGAAGAGAGAGGAGGAATAGAGAGGAAGAGGAGAGAGAAGGAAAAGGGAGGAGGAATAGAGAGGAAGAGGAGAGAGGAGGAGGAGAGAGGAGGAAGAGAGAGGAAGAGGAGAGAGGAGGAAGACAGCGGAGGAACAGGGAGGAGGAACAGAGAGGAAGAGGAGAGAGGAGGAAGAGAGAGGAGGAAGAGAGAGGAGGAGGAGAGAGGAGGAAGAGAGCGGAGGAAGAGAGAGGAAGATGAGAGAGTAGAATTAGAGAGGAGGAAGAGAGAAGAGGAGGAGAGAGGAGGAGAAGAGAGGAGAAAGAGAGAGGAGGAAAAGAGAGAGGAAGAGAAAGGAGGAAGAGAGAGGAGGAAGAGAGAGAAGGAAGACAGAGGAAAAAAAGGAGGAAAAGAGAGGAGGAAGAGAGAGGAGGAAGAGAGAGGAGGAAGAGAGAAGAGGAAGAGAGAGAAGGAAGAGAGAGGAAGAGGAGAGAGGAGGAAGACAGAGGAGGAAAATGGAGGAGGAACAGAGAGGAAGAGGAGAGAGGAGGAAGAGATAGGAGGAAGAGAGAGGAAGAGGAGAGAGGAGGAGGAGAGAGGAGGAAGAGAGCGGAGGAAGAGAGAGGAAGATGAGAGAGTAGAATTAGAGAGGAGGAAGAGAGAGGAAGAGGAGAGAGGAGGAAGAGAGAGGAAGAGAAGAGAGGAGGAAGAGAGAGGAGGAAAAGGGAGGAGGAACAGAGAGGAAAGGAGAGAGGAGGAAGAGAGAGTAGGAAGAGAGAGGAAGAGGAGAGAGGAGGAGGAGAGAGGAGGAAGAGAGCAGAGGAAGAGAGAGGAAGAGGAGAGAGTAGAAAGAGAGAGGAGCAAGAGAGAGGAGGAGGAGAGAGGAGGAAATGAGAGGAGAAAGAGAGAGGAGGAAGAGAGATGAAGAGGAGAGAGGAGGAGGAGAGAGGAGGAAGAGAGAGGAAGAGGTGAGAGGATGAAGAGAGAGGAGGAAAGGGAGGAGGAACAGAGAGGAAGAGGAGAGAGGAGGAAGAGAGAGGAGGAAGAGAGAGGGGGAAGAGAGAGGAAGAGGAGAGAGGAGGAAGAGAGAGGAGGAGGAGAGATGAGGAAGAGAGAGGAGGAAAAGGGAAGGGGAACAGAGAGGAAGAGGAGAGAGAGGAAGAGAGAGGAGGAAGAGAGAGGAGGAAGAGAGAGGAAGAGGAGAGAGGAGGAGGAGAGAGGAGGAAGAGAGAGGAAGAGGAGAGAGGTGCAAGAGAGAGGAGGAAAAGGGAGGAGGAACAGAGAGGAAGAGGAGAGAGGAGGAAGAGAGAGGAGGAAGAGAGAGAACGAATAGAGAGGAAGAGGAGAGAGGAGGAAGAGAGAATAGGAAAAGGGAGGAGGAAGAGAGAGGAAGAGGAGAGAGGAGGAAGAGAGAGGAGGAAAAGGGAGGAGGAACAGAGAGGGAGAGGAGAGAGAGGAAGAGAGAGGAGGAAGAGAGAGGAAGAGGAGAGAGGAGGAGGAGAGAGGAGGAAGAGTGAGTAAGAGGAGAAAGTAGGAAGAGAGAGGAAAAATAGGAGTAAAAGAGAGGAGGAAGAGAGAGGAGGAAGAGAGAGGAGGAAGAGAGAGGAAGAGGAGAGAGGAGGAAGAGAGAGGAAGAGAAGAGAGGAGGAAGAGAGAGGAGGAAAAAGGAGGAGGAACAGAGAGGAAGAGGAGAGAGGAGGAAGAGAGAGGAGGAAGAGAGAGGAGGAATAGAGAGGAAGAGGAGAGAGGAGGAGGAGAGAGGAGGAAGGGAGAGGTGGAAGAGAGAGGAGGAAGAGAGAGAGGAGGAGAGAGGAGGAAAAGAGAGGAGGAAGAGAGAGGAGGAAGAGATAGGAGGAATAGAGAGGAAGAGGATAGAGGAGGAGGAGAGAGGAGGAAGGGAGAGGAGGAAGAGAGAGGAGGAAGAGAGAGGAAAAGGAGAGAGGAGGAATACAGAGGAGAAAGAGAGGAGGAAGAGAGAGAAGGAGGAGAGAGGAGGAAAGAGAGGAGGAAGAGAAAGGAGGAAGAGAGAGGAGGAATAGAGAGGAGGAAGAGAGAGGAAAAATGGGAGGAAAAGAGAGGAGGAAGAGAGAGGAGGAATAGAGAGGAAGAGGAGAGAGAAGGAAAAGGGAGGAGGAATAGAGAGGAAGAGGAGAGAGGAGGAGGAGAGAGGAGGAAGAGAGAGGAAGAGGAGAGAGGAGGAAGACAGCGGAGGAAAAGGGAGGAGGAACAGAGAGGAAGAGGAGAGAGGAGGAAGAGAGAGGAGGAAGAGAGAGGAGGAGGAGAGAGGAGGAAGAGAGCGGAGGAAGAGAGAGGAAGATGAGAGAGTAGAATTAGAGAGGAGGAAGAGAGAAGAGGAGGAGAGAGGAGGAGAAGAGAGGAGAAAGAGAGAGGAGGAAAAGAGAGAGGAAGAGAAAGGAGGAAGAGAGAGAAGGAAGAGAGAGAAGGAAGACAGAGGAAAAATAGGAGGAAAAGAGAGGAGGAAGAGAGAGGAGGAAGAGAGAGGAGGAAGAGAGAAGAGGAAGAGAGAGAAGGAAGAGAGAGGAAGAGGAGAGAGGAGGAAGACAGAGGAGGAAAATGGAGGAGGAACAGAGAGGAAGAGGAGAGAGGAGGAAGAGATAGGAGGAAGAGAGAGGAAGAGGAGAGAGGAGGAGGAGAGAGGAGGAAGAGAGCGGAGGAAGAGAGAGGAAGATGAGAGAGTAGAATTAGAGAGGAGGAAGAGAGAGGAAGAGGAGAGAGGAGGAAGAGAGAGGAAGAGAAGAGAGGAGGAAGAGAGAGGAGGAAAAGGGAGGAGGAACAGAGAGGAAAGGAGAGAGGAGGAAGAGAGAGTAGGAAGAGAGAGGAAGAGGAGAGAGGAGGAGGAGAGAGGAGGAAGAGAGCAGAGGAAGAGAGAGGAAGAGGAGAGAGTAGAAAGAGAGAGGAGCAAGAGAGAGGAGGAGGAGAGAGGAGGAAATGAGAGGAGAAAGAGAGAGGAGGAAGAGAGATGAAGAGGAGAGAGGAGGAGGAGAGAGGAGGAAGAGAGAGGAAGAGGAGAGAGGATGAAGAGAGAGGAGGAAAAGGGAGGAGGAACAGAGAGGAAGAGGAGAGAGGAGGAAGAGAGAGGAGGAAGAGAGAGGGGGAAGAGAGAGGAAGAGGAGAGAGGAGGAAGAGAGAGGAGGAGGAGAGATGAGGAAGAGAGAGGAGGAAAAGGGAAGGGGACAGAGAGGAAGAGGAGAGAGGAGGAAGAGAGAGGAGGAAGAGAGAGGAGGAAGAGAGAGGAAGAGGAGAGAGGAGGAGGAGAGAGGAGAAGAGAGAGGAAGAGGAGAGAGGTGCAAGAGAGAGGAGGAAAAGGGAGGAGGAACAGAGAGGAAGAGGAGAGAGGAGGAAGAGAGAGGAGGAAGAGAGAGAACGAATAGAGAGGAAGAGGAGAGAGGAGGAAGAGAGAATAGGAAAAGGGAGGAGGAACAGAGAGGAAGAGGAGAGAGGAGGAAGAGAGAGGAGGAAAAGGGAGGAGGAACAGAGAGGGAGAGGAGAGAGGAGGAAGAGAGAGGAGGAAGAGAGAGGAAGAGGAGAGAGGAGGAGGAGAGAGGAGGAAGAGTGAGTAAGAGGAGAAAGTAGGAAGAGAGAGGAAAAATAGGAGTAAAAGAGAGGAGGAAGAGAGAGGAGGAAGAGAGAGGAGGAAGAGAGAGGAAGAGGAGAGAGGAGGAAGAGAGAGGAAGAGAAGAGAGGAGGAAGAGAGAGGAGGAAAAAGGAGGAGGAACAGAGAGGAAGAGGAGAGAGGAGGAAGAGAGAGGAGGAAGAGAGAGGAGGAATAGAGAGGAAGAGGAGAGAGGAGGAGGAGAGAGGAGGAAGGGAGAGGTGGAAGAGAGAGGAGGAAGAGAGAGAAGGAGGAGAGAGGAGGAAAAGAGAGGAGGAAGAGAGAGGAGGAAGAGAGAGGAAGAGGAGTGAGGAGGAGGAGAGAGGAGGAAGAGAGAGGAAGAGGAGAGAGGAGGAGGAGAGAGGAGAAAGAGAGAGGAGGAAGAGAGGAAGAGAGAGGAAGAGGAGAGAAGAGGAGGAGAGAGGAGGAAGAGAGAGGAAGAGGAGAGAGGAGGAAGAGAGAGGAGGATGAGTGAGGAAGAGGAGAAAGGAGGAAGAGAGAGGAAAAGGAGACAGGAGGAAGAGAGAGGAGAAAAGGGAGGAGGAACAGAGAGGAAGAGGAGAGAGGAGGAAGAGAGAGGAGGAAGAGAGCGGAGGAAGAGAGAGGAAGAGGAGAGAGGAGGAAGAGAGAGAGGAAGAGTGAGGAAGAGGAGAAAGGAGTAAGAGAGAGGAAAAGGAGAGAGGAGGAATACAGAGGAGAAAGAGAGGAGGAAGAGAGACCAGGAGGAGAGAGGAGGAAAAGAGAGGAGGAAGAGAAGCAGGAAGAGAGAGGAGGAAAAGGGAGGAGGAACAGAGAGGAAAAATAGGAGGAAAAGAGAGGAGGAAGAGAGAGGAGGAATAGAGAGGAAGAGGAGAGAGGAGGAAAAGGGAGGAGGAACAGAGAGGAAGAGGAGAGAGGAGGAAGAGAGTGGAGGAAGAGAGATGAGGAACAGAGAGGAAGAGGAGAGAGTAGGAGGAGAGAGGAGGAAGAGAGGAAGAGGAGAGAGGAGGAAGAGAGCGGAGGAAAAGGGAGGAGGAACAGAGAGGAAGAGGAGAGAGGAGGAAGATAGAGGAGGAAAAGGGAGGAGGAACTGAGAGGAAGAGGAGAGAGGAGGAAGAGAGACGAGGAAGAGACGAGGAAGAGGAGAGAGAGGAGGAGAGAGGAGGAAGAGAGCGGAGGAAGAGAGAGGAAGATGAGAGAGTAGAATTAGAGAGGAGGAAGAGAGAGGAGGAGGAGAGAGGAGGAAAAGAAAGAGGAAGAG
The DNA here is from genome assembly GCF_047716275.1 of Strix uralensis. NCBI lineage: Eukaryota > Metazoa > Chordata > Aves > Strigiformes > Strigidae > Strix > Strix uralensis. Next base: position 7,241 of record NW_027437126.1, read on the forward strand.
AAAGGAGGAAGAGAGAGGAGGAAGAGAGAGGAGGAAGAAGAGGAAAAGGAGAGAGGAGGAATACAGAGGAGAAAGTGAGGAGGAAGAGAGAGAAGGAGGAGAGAGGAGGAAAAGAGAGGAGGAAGAGAAAGGAGGAAGAGAGAGGAGGAAGAGAGAGGAAAAATAGGAGGAAAAGAGAGGAGAAGAGAGAGGAGGAAGAGAGAGGAGTAAAGGAGAGGAGGAGGAGAGAGGAGGAATAGAGAGGAGGAAGAGAGAGAAGGAAGAGAGAGGAAGAGAGAGAGGAGGAAAAGAGAGGAGGAAGAGAGAGGAGGAAGAGAGAGGAAGAGGAGAGAGGAGGAGGAGAGAGGAGGAAGAGAGAGGAAGAGGAGAGAGGAGGAAGAGAGAGGAGGAAGAGAGAGGAAGAGGAGAGAGGAGGAGGAGAGAGGAGGAAGAAGCGGAGAAGAGAGAGGAAGAGGAGAGAGTAGAAAGAGAGAGGAGGAAGAGAGAGGATGAGGAGAGAGAGGAAAAGAGAGGAGAAAGTGAGAGGAGGAAGAGAGAGGAGAGAGAGAGGAAGAGGAGAGAAGAGAGGAGAGAGGAGAAGAGAGAGGAAGAGGAGTGAGGAGGAAGAGAGAGAGGAAGAGAGAGTAGGAAGAGAGAGAAGGAAGAGAGAGGAAGAGGAGAGAGGAGGAAGAGAGAGGAGAAGAGTGAGGGAAGAGGAGAAAGGAGGAAGAGAGAGAAAATGAGAGAGGAGGAAGAGAGAGGAGGAAAAGGGAGGAGGAACAGAGAGGAAGAGGAGAGAGGAGGAAGAGAGAGGAGGAAGAGAGTGGAGGAAGAGAGAGGAAGAGGAGAGAGGAGGAAGAGAGAGGAGGAAGAGTGAGGAAGAGGAGAAAGGAGTAAGAGAGAGGAAAAGGAGAGAGGAGGAATACAGAGGAGAAAGAGAGGAGGAAGAGAGACCAGGAGGAGAGAGGAGGAAAAGAGAGGAGGAAGAGAAAGGAGGAAGAGAGAGGAGGAAAAGGGAGGAGGAACAGAGAGGAAAAATAGGAGGAAAAGAGAGGAGGAAGAGAGAGGAGGAATAGAGAGGAAGAGGAGAGAGGAGAAAAAGGAGGAGGAACAGAGAGGAAGAGGAGAGAGGAGAAGAGAGAGGAGGAAGAGAGAGGAGGAATAGAGAGGAAGAGGAGAGAGGAGGAGAAGAGAGGAGGAAGAGAGAGGAAGAGGAGTGAGGAGGAAGAGAGAGGAGGAAGAGAGCGGAGGAAGAGAGAAGAAGAGGAGAGTGTAGAAAGACAGAGGAGAAGAGAGGAGGAGGAGAGAGGAGAAAAGAGAGGAGAAAGAGAGAGGAGGAAGAGAGAGGAGGAAGAGAGAGGAGGAAGAGAGAGGAAAAATAGGAGGAAAAGAGAGGAGGAAGAGAGAGGAGGAAGAGAGAGGAGTAAAGGAGAGGAGGAGGAGAGAGGAGGAATAGAGAGGAGGAAGAGAGAGAAGGAAGAGAGAGAAAGAGGAGAGAGGAGGAAGAGAGAGGAGGAAAAGGGAGGAGGAACAGAGAGGAAGAAGAGAGAGGAGGAAGAGAGCGGAGGAGGAGAGAGGAAGATGAGAGAGTAGAATTAGAGAGGAGAAGAGAGAGGAGGAGGACAGAGGAGGAAAAGAGAGGAGAAGAGAGAGGAGGAAAAGAAAGAGGAAGAGAAAGGAGGAAGAGAGAGGAGGAAGAGAGAGGAGGAAGAGAGAAGAGGAAGAGAGAGGAGGAAGAGATAGGAGGAAGAGAGAGGAGGAAGAGAGAAGAGGAAGAGAGAGGAGAAAGAGAGAGGAGGAAAAGAGAGAAGAAAGTGAGAGGAAGAGGAGAGAGGAGGAAGAGAGAGGAGGAAAAGGGAGGAAGAGGAGAGAGGAGGAGGAGAGAGGAGAAGAGAGCGGAGGAAGAGAGAGGAAGATGAGACAGTAGATTAGAGAGGAGGAAGAGAGAGGAAGAGGAGAGAGTAGAAGAGAGAGGAAGAGAAGAGAGGAGGAAGAGGGAGGAGGAAAAGGGAGGAGGAACAGAGAGGAAAGGAGAGAGGAGGAGGAGAGAGGAGGAAGAGAGCGGAGGAAGAGAGAGGAAGAGGAGAGAGTAGAAAGAGAGAGGAGCAAGAGAGTGGAGGAGGAGAGAGGAGGAAATGAGAGGAGGAAGAGAGAGGAGGAAGAGAGAGGAAGAGCAGAGAAGAGGAGGAGAGAGGAATAAGAGAGAGGAAGAGGAGACAGGAGGAAGAGAGAGGAGAAAAGGGAGGAGGAACAGAGGAAGGGGAGAGAGGAGGAAGAGAGAGGAGAAGAGAGAGGAAGAGGAGAGAGGAGGAAGAGAGGAGGAATAGAGTGGAAGAGGAGAGAGGAAGAGGAGAGAGGAGGAAGAGAGAGAAGGAGGAGAGAGGAGGAAAAGAGAGGAGGAAGAGAAAGGAGGAAGAGAGAGGAGGAAGAAAGAGGACAAATAGGAGGAAAAGAGAGAAGGAAGAGAGAGGAGGAAGAGAGAGGAGGAAGAGAGAGGAAGACGAGAGAGGAGGAAGAGAGAGGAGAGGAGAGAGAGGAAGAGAGAGGAGAAGAGAGAGGAAGAGGAGAGAGGAGGAAGAGAGGAGGAAGAGTGAGGAAGAGGAGAAAGGAGGAAGAGAGAGAAAATGAGAGAGGAGGAAGAGAGAGGAGGAAAAGGGAGGAGGAACAGAGAGGAAGAGGAGAGAGGAGAAGAGAGAGGAGGAAGAGAGTGGAGGAAGAGAGAGGAAGAGGAGAGAGGAGGAAGAGAGAGGAGGAAGAGTGAGGAAGAGGAGAAAGGAGTAAGAGAGAGGAAAAGGAGAGAGGAGGAATACAGAGGAGAAAGAGAGGAGGAAGAGAGACCAGAGGAGAGAGGAGGAAAAGAGAGGAGGAAGAGAAAGGAGGAAGAGAGAGGAGGAAAAGGGAGGAGGAACAGAGAGGAAAAATAGGAGGAAAAGAGAGGAGAAGAGAGAGGAGGAATAGAGAGGAAGAGGAGAGAGGAGGAAAAAGGAGGAGGAACAGAGAGGAAGAGGAGAGAGAGGAAGAGAGAGGAGGAAGAGAGAGGAGGAATAGAGAGGAAGAGGAGAGAGAGGAGGAGAGAGGAGGAAGAGAGAGGAAGAGGAGTGAGGAGGAAGAGAGAGGAGGAAGAGAGCGGAGGAAGAGAGAAGAAGAGGAGAGTGTAGAAAGACAGAGGAGGAAGAGAGGAGGAGAGAGGAGGAAAAGAGAGGAGAAAGAGAGAGGAGGAAGAGAGAGGAGGAAGAGAGAGGAGGAAGAGAGAGGAAAAATAGGAGGAAAAGAGAGGAGGAAGAGAGAGGAGGAAGAGAGAGGAGTAAAGGAGAGGAGGAGGAGAGAGGAGGAATAGAGAGGAGGAAGAGAGAGAAGGAAGAGAGAGAAAGAGGAGAGAGGAGGAAGAGAGAGGAGGAAAAGGGAGGAGGAACAGAGAGGAAGAAGAGAGAGGAGGAAGAGAGCGGAGGAGGAGAGAGGAAGATGAGAGAGTAGAATTAGAGAGGAGGAAGAGAGAGGAGGAGGACAGAGGAGGAAAAGAGAGGAGAAAGAGAGAGGAGGAAAAGAAAGAGGAAGAGAAAGGAGGAAGAGAGAGGAGGAAGAGAGAGGAGGAAGAGAGAAGAGGAAGAGAGAGGAGGAAGAGATAGGAGGAAGAGAGAGGAGGAAGAGAGAAGAGGAAGAGAGAGGAGAAAGAGAGAGGAGGAAAAGAGAGAAGAAAGAGAGAGGAAGAGGAGAGAGGAGGAAGAGAGAGGAGGAAAAGGGAGGAAGAGGAGAGAGGAGGAGGAGAGAGGAGGAAGAGAGCGGAGGAAGAGAGAGGAAGATGAGACAGTAGAATTAGAGAGGAGGAAGAGAGAGGAAGAGGAGAGAGTAGGAAGAGAGAGGAAGAGAAGAGAGGAGGAAGAGGGAGGAGGAAAAGGGAGGAGGAACAGAGAGGAAAGGAGAGAGGAGGAGGAGAGAGGAGGAAGAGAGCGGAGGAAGAGAGAGGAAGAGGAGAGAGTAGAAAGAGAGAGGAGCAAGAGAGTGGAGGAGGAGAGAGGAGGAAATGAGAGGAGGAAGAGAGAGGAGGAAGAGAGAGGAAGAGCAGAGAAGAGGAGGAGAGAGGAATAAGAGAGAGGAAGAGGAGACAGGAGGAAGAGAGAGGAGGAAAAGGGAGGAGGAACAGAGAGGAAGGGGAGAGAGGAGGAAGAGAGAGGAGGAAGAGAGAGGAAGAGGAGAGAGGAGGAAGAGAGAGGAGGAATAGAGTGGAAGAGGAGAGAGGAAGAGGAGAGAGGAGGAAGAGAGAGAAGGAGGAGAGAGGAGGAAAAGAGAGGAGGAAGAGAAAGGAGGAAGAGAGAGGAGGAAGAAAGAGGACAAATAGGAGGAAAAGAGAGAAGGAAGAGAGAGGAGGAAGAGAGAGGAGGAAGAGAGAGGAAGACGAGAGAGGAGGAAGAGAGAGGAAGAGGAGAGAGGAGGAAGAGAGAGGAGGAAGAGAGAGGAAGAGGAGAGAGGAGGAGGAGAGAGGAGGAAGAGAGAGGATGAGGAGAGAGGAGGAAGAGAGAGGAGGAAAAGGGAGGAGGAATAGAGAGGAAGAGGAGAGACGAGGAGGAGAGAGGAGGAAGGGAGAGGAGAAAGAGAGAGGAAAAATAGGAGGAAAATAGAGGAGGAAGAGAGAGGAGGAAGAGAGGAGGAAGAGAGAGGAGGAAGAGAGAGGAGGAAGAGAGAGGAAGAGGAGAGAGGAGGAAGAGAGAAGAGGAAAAGGGAGGAGGAACAGAGAGGAAGAGTAGAGAGGAGGAAGAGAGAGGAAGAGGAGAGAGGAGGAAGAGAGAGGAGGAAGAGAGGAGGAAGAGAGAGGAGGAAGAGAGAGGAAGAGGAGAGAGGAGGAGGAGAGGGGAGGAAGAGAGCGGAGGAAGAGATAGGAAGAGGAGAGAGTAGAAAGACAGAGGAGGAAGAGAGAGGAGGAGGAGAGAGGAGGAAAAGATTGGAGAAAGAGATAGAAGAAAGAGAGAGGAGGAAGAGAGAGGAGGAAGAGAGAGTAAAAATAGGAGGAAAAGAGAGGAGGAAGAGAGAGGAGGAAGGGAAAGGAGTAAGGGAGAGGAGGAAAAGAGAGGAGGAATAGAGAGGTGGAAGCGAGAGAAGGAAGAGAGAGAAAGAGGAGAGAGGAGGAAGAGAGAGGAGGAAAAGCGAGGAGGAACAGAGAGGAAGAGGAGAGAGGAGGAGGTGAGAGGAGGAAGAGAGCGGAGGAAGAGAGAGGAAGAGGAGAGTGTAGAAAGAGAGAGGAGGAAGAGAGAGGAGGAAGAGAGAGGAGGAAAAGAGAGGAGGAAGAGAGAGGAGGAAGAGAGAGGAAGGGGAGAGAGGAGGAGGAGAGAGGAGGAAGAGAGAGAAAGAGGAGAGAGGAGGAAGATAGAGGAGGAAGAGAGAGGAAGAGCAGAGAGGAGGAGGAGAGAGGAGGAAGAGAGAGGAAGAGGAGAGAGGAGGAAAAGAGAGGAGGAAGAGAAAGGAGGAAGAGAGAGGAGGAAGAGAGAGGAGGAAGAGAGAGGAAAAAGAGGAGGAAAAGAGAGGAGGAAGAGAGAGGAGGAAGAGAGAGGAAGAGGAGAGGGGAGGAAAAGGCAGGAGGAACAGAGAGGAAGAGGAGAGAGGAGGAAGAGAGAGGAAGAGGAGAGAGGAGGAACAGAGCGGAGGAAAAGGGAGGAGGAACACAGAGGAAGAGGAGAGAGGAGGAAGAGAGAGGAGGAAAAGGGAGGAGGAACAGAGAGGAAGAGTAGAGAGGAGGAAGAGAGAGGAAGAGGAGAGAGGAGGAAGAGGGAGGAGGAAGAGAGAGGAAAAATAGGAGGAAAAGAGAGGAGGAAGAGAGAGGAGGAATAGAGAGCAGGAAGAGAGAAGAGGAAGAGAGAACAGGAAGAGAGAGGAGGATGAGAGAGAAGGAAGAGAGAGGAAGAGGAGAGAGGAGGAAGAGAGAGGAGGAAAAGGGAGGAGGAACAGAGAGGAAGAGGAGAGATGAGGAAGAGAGAGGAGGAAGAGAGAGGAAGAGGAGACAGGAGGAGGAGAGAGGAGGAAGAGAGCGGAGGAAGAGAGAGGAAGATGAGAGAGTAGAATTAGAGAGGAGTAAGAGAGAGGAAGAGGAGAGAGGAGAAAGAGAGAGGAAGAGAAGAGAGGAGGAAGAGAGAGGAGGAAAAGGGAGGAGGAATAGAGAGGAAGAGGATAGAGGAAGAGGAGAGAGGAGGAAGGGAGAGGAGGAAGAGAGAGAAGGAGGAGAGAGGAGGAAAAGAGAGGAGGAAGAGAAAGGAGGAAGAGAGAGGAGGAAGAGAGAGGAGGAAGAGAGGAAAAATAGGAGGAAAAGAGAGGAGAAAGAGAGAGGAGGAATAGAGAGGAAGAGGAGACAGGAGGAAAACGGAGGAGGAACAGAGAGGAAGAGGAGAGAGGAGGAAGAGAGAGGAGGAATAGAGAGGAAGAGGAGAGAGGAGGAGGAGAGAGTAGGAAGAGAGAGGAAAAGGAGAGAGGAGGAGGAGAGAGGAGGAAGAGAGAGGAAGATGAGAGAGTAGAATTAGAGAGGAGGAATAGAGAGGAGGAGGAGAGAGGAAGAAAAGAGAGGAGAAAGAGAGAGGAGGAAAAGAGAGAGGAAGAGAAAGGAGGAAGAGAGAGGAGGAAGAGAGAGGAGGAATAGAGAGGAAAAATATGAGGATAAGAGAGGAGAAGAGAGAGGAGGAAGAGAGAGGAGGAAGACAGAAGAGGAAGAGAGAGAAGGAAGAGAGAGGAGGAAGAGAGAGAAGGAAGAGAGAGGAAGAGGAGAGAGGAGGAAGAGAGAGGAGGAAAATGGAGGAGGAACAGAGAGGAAGAGGAGAGAGGAGGAAGAGAGAGGAGGAAGAGAGAGAAGAGGAGAGAGGAGGAGGAGAGAGGAGGAAGAGAGCGGAGGAAGAGAGAGGAAGATGAGAGAGTAGAATTAGAGAGGAGGAAGAGAGAGGAAGAGGAGAGAGGAGAAAGAGATGAGCAAGAGAGAGGAGGAGGAGAGAGGAGGAAGAGAGAGGAGGAAAAGGGAGGAGGAACAGAGAGGAAGAGGAGAGAGGAGGAAGAGAGAGGAGGAAGAGAGAGGAAGAGGAGAGAGGAGGAGGAGAGAGGAGGAAGAGAGCGGAGGAAGAGAGAGGAAGAGGAGAGAGTAGAAAGAGAGAGGAGCAAGAGAGAGGAGGAGGAGAGAGGAGGAAATGAGAGGAGGAAGAGAGAGGAGGAAGAGAGAGGAAGAGGAGAGAGGAGGAGGAGAGAGGAGGAAGAGAGAGGAAGAGAAGAGTGGAGGAAGAGAGAGGAGGAAGAGAGAGGAGGAATAGTGTGGAAGAGGAGAGAGGAAGAGGAGAGAGGAGGAAGAGAGAGAAGGAGGAGAGAGGAGGAAAAGTGAGGAGGAAGAGAAAGGAGGAAGAGAGAGGAGGAAGAAAGAGGAAAAATAGGAGGAAAAGAGAGAAGGAAGAGAGAGGAGGAAGAGAGAGGAAGACGAGAGAGGAGAAAAGAGAGGAGGAAGAGAAAGGAGGAAGAGAGAGGAGGAAGAGAGCGGAGGAAGAGAGAGGAAAAATAGGAGGAAAAGAGAGGAGGAAGAGAAAGGAGGAAGAGAGAGGAAGAGGAGAGGGGAGGAAAAGGCAGGAGGAACAGAGAGGAAGAGGTGAGAGGAGGAAGAGAGAGGAAGAGGAGAGAGGAGGAACAGAGCGGAGGAAAAGGGAGGAGGAACACAGAGGAAGAGGAGAGAGGAGGAAGAGAGAGGAGGAAAAGGGAGGAGGAACAGAGAGGAAGAGTAGAGAGGAGGAAGAGAGAGGAAGAGGAGAGAGGAGGAAGAGGGAGGAGGAAGAGAGAGGAAAATAGGAGGAAAAGAGAGGAGGAAGAGAGAGGAAGAATAGAGAGCAGGAAGAGAGAAGAGGAAGAGAGAAGAGAAGAGAGAGGAGGATGAGAGAGAAGGAAGAGAGAGGAAGAGAAGAGAGGAGGAAGAGAGAGGAGGAAAAGGGAGGAGGAACAGAGAGGAAGAGGAGAGAGGAGGAAGAGAGAGGAGGAAGAGAGAGGAAGAGGAGAGAGGAGGAGGAGAGAGGAGAAGAGAGCGGAGGAAGAGAGAGGAAGATGAGAGAGTAGAATTAGAGAGGAGTAAGAGAGAGGAAGAGGAGAGAGAAGAAAGAGAGAGGAAGAGAAGAGAGGAGGAAGAGAGAGGAGGAAAAGGGAGGAGGAATAGAGAGGAAGAGGATAGAGGAAGAGGAGAGAGGAGGAGGAAGGGAGAGGAGGAAGAGAGAGAAGGAGGAGAGAGGAGGAAAAGAGAGGAGGAAGAGAAAGGAGGAAGAGAGAGGAGGAAGAGAGGAGGAAGAGAGGAAAAATAGGAGGAAAAGAGAGGAGGAAGAGAGAGGAGGAATAGAGAGGAAGAGGAGACAGGAGGAAACGGAGGAGGAACAGAGAGGAAGAGGAGAGAGGAGGAAGAGAGAGGAGGAATAGAGAGAAGAGGAGAGAGGAGGAGGAGAGGGGAGGAAGAGAGAGGAAGAGGAGAGAGGAGGAGGAGAGAGGAGGAAGAGAGAGGAAGATGAGAGAGTAGAATTAGAGAGGAGGAATAGAGAGGAGGAGGAGAGAGGAAGAAAAGAGAGGAGAAAGAGAGAGGAGGAAAAGAGAGAGGAAGAGAAAGGAGGAAGAGAGAGGAGGAAGAGAGAGGAGGAATAGAGAGGAAAAATATGAGGATAAGAGAGGAGGAAGAGAGAGGAGGAAGAGCGAGGAGGAAGAGAGAAGAGGAAGAGAGAGAAGGAAGAGAGAGGAGGAAGAGAGAGAAGGAAGAGAGAGGAAGAGGAGAGAGGAGGAAGAGAGAGGAGGAAAATGGAGGAGGAACAGAGAGGAAGAGGAGAGAGGAGGAAGAGAGAGGAGGAGAGAGAGGAAGAGGAGAGAGGAGGAGGAGAGAGGAGGAAGAGAGCGGAGGAAGAGAGAGGAAGATGAGAGAGTAGAATTAGAGAGGAGGAAGAGAGAGGAAGAGGAGAGAGGAGAAAGAGAGATGAGCAAGAGAGAGGGGAGGAGAGAGGAGGAAGAGAGAGGAGGAAAAGGGAGGAGGAACAGAGAGGAAGAGGAGAGAGGAGGAAGAGAGAGGAGGAAGAGGAGAGAGGAGGAGGAGAGAAAAGGAAGAGAGCGGAGGAAGAGAGAGGAAGAGGAGAGAGTAGAAAGAGAGAGGAGCAAGAGAGAGGAGGAGGAGAGAGGAGGAAATGAGAGGAGGAAGAGAGAGGAGGAAGAGAGAGGAAGAGGAGAGAGGAGGAGGAGAGAGGAGGAAGAGAGAGGATGAGGAGAGTGGAGGAAGAGAGAGGAGGAAAAGGGAGGAGAAAGAGAGGAAGAGGAGAGACGAGGAAGAGAGAGGAGGAAGAGAGAGGAGGAAGAGAGAGGAGGAAGAGAGAGGAGAAAGAGAGAGGAGGAAGAGAGAGGAGGAAAAGGGAGGAGAAGAGAGAGGAGGAAAAGGGAGGAGGAACAGAGAGGAAGAGGAGAGAGGAGGAGGTGAGAGGAGGAAGAGAGCGGAGGAAGAGAGAGGAAGAGGAGAGAGTAGAAAGAGAGAGGAGGAAGAGAGAGGAGGAGGAGAGAGGAGTAAAAGAGAGGAGGAAGAGAGAGGAGGAAGAGAGAGGAAGAGGAGAGAGGAGGAGGAGAGAGGAGGAAGAGAGAGGAAGAGGAGAGAGGAGGAAGAGAGAGGAGGAAGAGAGAGGATAAAGAGAGAGGAGGAAGAGAGAGAAGGAAGAGAGAGGAAAAATAGGAGGAAAAGAGAGGAGGAAGAGAGAGATGAGGAGAGAGGAGGAAAAGAGAGGAGGAGAGAAAGGAGGAAGAGAGAGGAGGAAGAGAGAGGAGAAGAGAGAGGAAAAATAGGAGGAAAAGAGAGGAGGAAGAGAGAGGAGGAAGAGAGAGGAAGAGGAGAGGGGAGGAAAAGGGAGGAGGTACAGAGAGGAAGAGGAGAGAGGAGGAAGAGTGGAGGAGAAGAGAGAGGAGGAATAGAGAGGAAGAGGAGAGAGGAGGAGGAGAGAGGAGGAGGAGAGAGGAGGAAGAGAGAGGAAGAGGAGAGAGGAGGAACAGAGCGGAGGAAAAAGGGAGGAGGAACAGAGAGGAAGAGGAGAGAGGAGAAGATAGAGGAGGAAAAGGGAGGAGGAACAGAGAGGAAGAGGGTGAGTGGAGGAAGAGAGAGGAGAGGAGAGAGGAGGAAGAGAGAGGAGGAATAGAGAGGAAGAGGAGAGAGGAGGAGGAGAGAGGAGGAAGAGAGCGAGGAAGAGAGAGGAGATGAGAGAGTACAATTAGAGAGGAGGGAATAGAGAAGGAGGGAGGAGAGAGGAGGAAAAGAGAGGAGAAAGAGAGAGGAGAAAGGAGGAAGAGAGAGGAGGAAGAGAGAGGAGGAATAGAGAGAAAAAATATGAGGATAAGAGAGGAGGAAGAGAGAGGAGGAAGAGAGAGGAGGAAGAGAGAAGAGGAAGAGAGAGAAGGAAGAGAGAGGTGGAAGAGAGAGAAGGAAAAGAGAGGAAGAGGAGAGAGGAGGAAGAGAGCGGAGGAAGAGAGAGGAAGATGAGAGAGTAGAATTAGAGAGGAGGAAGAGAGAGGAAGAGGAGAGAGGAGGAAGAGAGAGGAAGAGAATAGAGGAGAAGAGAGAGGAGGAAGAGGGAGGAGGAACAGAGAGGAAGAGGAGAGGGAGGATGAGAGAGGAGGAAGAGAGCAGAGGAAGAGAGAGGAAGAGGAGAGAGTAGAAAGAGAGATGAGCAAGAGAGAGGAGGAGGAGAGAGGAGGAAGAGAGAGGAGGAAAAGGGAGGAGGAACAGAGAGGAAGAGGAGAGAGGAGGAATAGAGAGGAGGAAGAGAGAGGAAGAGGAGAGAGGAGGAGGAGAGAGGAGGAAGAGAGAGGAGGAGGAGAGAGGAGGAAAAGAGAGGAGGAAGAGAGAGAGGAAGAGAGAGGAAGAGGAGAGAGGAGGAGGAGAGAGAGGAAGAGAGAGGAAGAGGAGAGAGGAGGAAGAGAGAGGAGGAAGAGAGAGGGGAAGAGAGAGGAGGAAGAGATAGGAGGAAGAGAGAGGAAAAGGAGAGAGGAGGAATACAGAGGAGAAAGAGAGGAGGAAGAGAGAGAAGGAGGGGAGAGGAGGAAAGAGAGGAGGAAGAGAGAGGAGGAAGAGAGAGGAGGAAGAGAGAGGAAGACGAGAGAGGGGCAAGAGAGAGGAAGAGGAGAGAGGAGGAAGAGAGAGGAGGAAAAGGAGGAGGAAGAGAGAGGAAGAGGAGAGAGGAGGAAGAGAGAGGAGGAAGACAGAGGAAGAGGAGAGAGGAGGAGGAGAGAGGAGGAAGAGAGAGGAAGAGGATAGAGGAGGAAGAGAGAGGAGGAAAAGGGAGGAGGAACACAGAGGAAGAGGAGAGAGTAGGAAGAGAGAGGAGGAAGAGAGAGGAGGAAGAGAGAGGAAGAGGAGAGAGGAGGAAGAGAGAGTAGGAAGAGTGAGGGAGAAGAGAAAGGAGGAAGAGAGAGGAAAAGGAGAGAGGAGGAATACAGAGGAGAAGAGAGGAGGAAGAGAGAGGAGGAATAGAGAGGAAGAGGAGAGAGGAGGAGGAGAGAGGAGGAAGTGAGAGGAAGAGGAGAGAGGAGGAAGAGAGCGGAGGAAAAGGGAGGAGGAAGAGAGAGGAAGAGGAGAGAGGAGAAGGAGAGAGGAGGATGAGAGAGGAGGAAGAGAGAGGAAGAGGAGAGAGTAGAAAGACAGAGGAGGAAGAGAGAGGAGGAGGAGAGAGGAGGAAAAGATAGGAGAAATAGAGAGGAGGAAGAGAGAGGAGGAAGAGAGAGGAGGAAGAGAGAGGAAGAGGAGAGAGGAGGAGGAGAGAGGAGGATGAGAGCGGAGGAAGAGTGAGGAAGAGGAGAGAGTAGAAAGAGAGAGGAACAAGAGAGAGGAAGAGGAGAGAGGAGGAAGAGAGAAGAGGAAAAGGGAGGAGGAAAAGAGAGGAAGAGGAGAGAGGAGGAAAAGAGAGGAGGAAGAGAGAGGAAGAGGAGAGAGGAGGAGGAGAGAGGAGGAAGAAAGCGGAGGAAGAGAGAGGAAGAGGAGAGAGTAGAAAGACAGAGGAGGAAGAGAGAGGAGTAGGAGAGAGGAGGAAAAGATAGGAGAAAGAGAGAGGAGGAAGAGAGAGGAGGAAGAGAGAGGAGGAAGAGAGAGGAGGAATAGAGAGGAGGAATAGAGAGGTGGATGAGAGAGAAGGAAGAGAGAGAAAGAGGATACAGGAGGAAGAGAGAGGAGGAAAAGGGAGGAGGAACAGAGAGGAATAGGAGAGAGGAGGAGGTGAGAGGAGGAAGAGAGCCGAGAAGAGAGAGGAAGAGGAGAGAATAGAAAGAGAGAGGAGGAGGAGAGAGGAGGAGGAGAGAGGAGAAAAGAGAGGAGAAGAGAGAGGAGGAAGAGAGAGGAAGAGGAGAGAGAAGGAAGAGAGAGGAAGAGGAGAGGAGGAAGAGAGAGGAGGAAGAGTGAGGAAGAGGAGAAAGGAGGAAGAGAGAGGAAAAGGAGAGAGGAGGAATACAGAGGAGAAAGATAGAGGAGGAAGAGAGAGAAGGAGGAGAGAGGAGGAAAAGAGAGGACGAAGAGAAAGGAGGAAGAGAGAGGAGGAAGAGAGAGGAAAAATAGGAGGAAAAGAGAGGAGGAAGAGAGAGGAGGAAGAGAAAGGAGGAAGAGAGAGGAGGATGAGAGAGGAAGAGGAGAGAGGAGGAAGAGAGAGGAGGAAAAGGGAGGAGGAACAGAGAGGAAGAGGAGAGAGGAGGAAGAGAGAGGAGGAAGAGAGAGGAAGAGGAGAGAGGAGGAGGAGAGAGGAGGAAGAGAGCGGAGGAAGAGAGAGGAAGATGAGAGAGTACAATTAGAGAGGAGGAAGAGAGAGGAAGAGGAGAGAGGAACAGGAGAGAGGAGGAAGAGAGCGGAGGAAGAGAGAGGAAGAGGAGAGAGTAGAAAGAGACAGGAGCAAGAGAGAGGAGGAGGAGAGAGGAGGAGGAGAGAGGAGGAAGAGAGAGGAGGAAGAGAGAGCAGGAAGAGAGAGGAGGAAAAAGGAGGAGGAACAGAGAGGAAGAGGAGAGAGGAGGAATGAGAGAGGAGGAAGAGAGAGGAGGAAGAGAGAGGAAGAGGAGAGAGGAGGAGGAGAGAGGAGGAAGAGAGAGAAGGACGAGAGAGAGGAGGAAGAGAGAGGAGGAAAAGAAAGGAGGAATAGAGAAGGAAGAGAGAGGAGGAAGAGAGAGGAAAAATAGGAGGAAAAGAGAGGAGGAAGAGAGAGGAGGAAGAGATAGGAGGAAGAGAGAGGAGGAAGAGAGAGGAGGAAGAGAGGGAAGGAAGAGAGAGGAAGAGGAGAGAGGAGGAAGAGAGCGGAGGAAAAGGGAGGAGGAACAGAGAGGAAAGGAGAGAGGAGGAGGAGAGAGGAGGAAGAGAGCGGAGGAAGAGAGAGGAAGAGGAGAGAGTAGAAAGAGGAGGAAGAGAGAGGAGGAGAGAGAGAGCACGAAAAGAGAGGAGGAAGAGAGAGGAAGAGGAGAGAAGAGGAAGAGAGAGGAGGAAAAGGGAGGAGGAACAGAGAGGAAGAGTAGAGAGGAGGAAGAGAGAGGAGGAAGAGAGAGGAGAAAGAGAGAGGAAGTGGAGAGAGGAGGAAGAGAGAGGAGGAAGAGTGAGAAAGAAGAGAAAGGAGGAAGAGAGAGGAAAACGAGAGAGGAGGAATACAGAGGAGAAAGAGAGGAGGAAGAGAGAGAAGGAGGAGAGAGGAGGAAAACAGAGGAGGAAGAGAAAGGAGGAAGAGAGAGGAGGAAGAAAGAGGGGGAAGAGAGAGGAAAAATAGGAGGAAAAGTGAGGAGGAAGAGAGAGGAGGAATAGAGAGGAAGAGGACAGAGGAGGAAAAGGGAGGAGGAACAGAGAGGATAGGAGAGAGGAGGAGGAGAGAGGAGGAAGAGAGCGGAGGAAGAGAGAGGAGGAATAGAGAGGATCAGGAGAGAGGAGGAGGAGAGAGGAGGAAGAGAGAGGAAGAGGAGAGAGGAGGAGGAGAGAGGAGGAAGAGAGAGGAGGAAGAGAGAGAAGGAGGAGAAAGGAAAAATAGGAGGAAAATAGAGGAGGAAGAGACAGGAAGAAGAGCAGAGGAAGAGAGAGGAGGAAGAGAGGAGGAAGAGAGAGGAGGAAGAGAGAGGAAGAGGAGAGAGGAGGAAGAGAGAAGAGGAAAAGGAGGAGGAACAGAGAGGAAGAGGAGAGAGGAGGAAGAGAGAGGAGGAAGAGAGAGGAAGAGGAGAGAGGAGGAGGAGAGAGGAGGATGAGAGCGGAGGAAGAGAGAGGAAGAGGAGAGTGTAGAAAGACAGAGGAGGAAGAGAGAGGAGGAAGAGAGAGGAGGAAAAGATAGGAGAAATAGAGAGGAGGAAGAGAGAGGAAAAATAGGAGGAAGATAGAGGAGGAAGAGAGAGTGGAAGAGAGAGGAGTAAGGGAGAGGAGGAAGAGAGAGGAGTAATAGAGAGGTGGAAGAGAGAGAAGGAAGAGAGAGAAAGAGGAGAGAGGAGGAAGAGAGAGGAGGAAAAGGGAGGAGGAACAGAGAGGAATAGGAGAGAGGAGGAGGTGAGAGGAGGAAGAGAGCGGAGGAAGAGAGGAAGAGGAGAGAATAGAAAGAGAGAGGAGGAAGAGAGAGGAGGAGGAGAGAGGAGGAAAAGAGAGGAGGAAGAGAGAGGAAGAGGAGAGAGGAGGAGGGAGAGGAGGAAGAGAGAGGAAGAGGAGAGAGGAGGTAGAGAGCGGAGGAGAAAGAGGAAGAGGAGCGAGTAGAAAGAGAGAGGAGGAAGAGAGAGGAGGAGGAGAGAGGAGGAAAGAGAGGAGAAAGAGAGAGGAGAAGAGAGAGGAGAAAGAGAGAGAAGGAAGAGAGAGGAAGAGGAGAGAGGAGGAAGAGAGAGGAGGAAGAGAGAGAAAGAGGAGAAAGGAGGAAGAGAGAGGAAAAGGAGAGAGGAGGAATACAGAGGAGAAAGAGAGAAGAGGAGAGAGAGGAGGAGGAGAGAGCAGGAAAAGATAGGAGAAAGAGAGAGGAGGAAGAGAGAGGAGGGAGAGAGGAAGAGGAGAGAGGAGGAGGAGAGAGGAGGAAGAGAGAGGACGAAGAGAAAGGAGGAAGAGAGAGGAGGAAGAGAGAGGAGGAAGTGAGAGGAAAAATAGGAGGAACAGAGAGGAGGAAGAGAGAGGAGGAAGAGAGAGGAGGAAGAGAGAGGAGGAAGAGAGAGGAGAAGAGAGGGAAGGAAGAGAGAGGAAGAGGAGAGAGGAGGAAGAGAGAGGAGGAAAAGGGAGGAGGACAGAGAGGAAAGGAGAGAGGAGGAGGAGAGAGGAGGAAGAGAACGGAGGAAGAGAGAGGAAGAGGAGAGAGTAGAAAGAGAGAGGAGGAGGAGAGAGGAGAAGAGAGAGGAGGAAGAGAGAGGAAAAATAGGAGGAAAAGAGAGGAGGAAGAGAGAGGAGGAAGAGAGAGGAGTAAGGGAGAGGAGGAAGAGAGAGGAGGAAGAGAGAGAAGGAAGAGAGAGAAAGAGGAGAGAGGAGGAAGAGAGAGGAGGAAAAGGGAGGAGGAACAGAGAGGAAGAGGAGAGAGGAGGAGGTGAGAGGAGGAAGAGAGCGGAGGAAGAGAGAGGAAGAGGAGAGAGTAGAAAGAGAGAGGAAGACGAGAGAGGAGGAGGAGGGAGGAGGAAAAGAGAGGAGGAAGAGAAAGGAGGAAGAGAGAGGAAGAGGAGAGAGGAGGAGGAGGAGAGGAGGAAGAGAGAGGAAGAGGAGAGAGGAGGAAGAGAGGAGGAAGAGAGAGGAAGAGGAGAGAGGAGGAGGAGAGAGGAGGAAGAGAGCGGAGGAAGAGAAAGGAAGAGGAGAGAGTAGAAAGAGAGAGGAGCAAGAGAGAGGAGGAGGAGAGAGGAGGAGGAGAGAGGAGGAGAGAGAGGAGGAAGAGAGAGGAGGAAGAGAGGAGGAAGAGAGATGAGAAGAGAGAGGAAGAGGAGAGAGTAGAAGAGACAGGAGCAAGAGAGAGGAGGAGGAGAGAGGAGGAGGAGAGAGGAGGAAGAGAGAGGAGGAAGAGGGAGGAGGAAAAAGGAGGAGGAAAAGAGAGGAAGAGGAGAGAGGAGGAAGAGAGAGGAGGAAGAGAGAGAAGGAGGAGAGAGGAGGAAGAGAGAGGAGGAAGAGAAAGGAGGAAGAGAGAGAAGGAAGAGAGAGGAGGAAGAGAGAGAAAGAGGAGAGAGGAAGAAGAGAGAGGAGAAAAGGGAGGAGGAACAGAGAGGAAAGGAGAGAGGAGGAGGAGAGAGGAGTAAGAGAGCGGAGGAAGAGAGAGGAAGAGGAGAGAGTAGAAAGAGGAG
>NW_027437127.1:0-23337 GCF_047716275.1 Strix uralensis
TTTTGTGCAGAAAACAGTAACACTTGTTCAGAATGAAAGAAAGCACAGAGCCCCAGATTTTATGTTGTCCTGGAGAGCTTGCAGAGCACTGGGGAAAGGCAGGCAGAGAATTCCCTGCTAGCACCTTCTCTGTGCCTGGGAAGCAGAAGTGTTCACTTTGCTTCGCAGAATCGCTTTTGTGCAGAAAACAGTAACACTTGTTCAGAACGAAAGAAAGCACAGAGCCCCAGATTTTATGTTGTCCTGGAGAGCTTGCAGAGCACTGGGGAAAGGCAGGCAGAGAATTCCCTGCTAGCACCTTCTCTGTGCCTGGGAAGCACAAGTGTTCACATTGCTTCGCAGAATCGCTTTTGTGCAGAAAACAGTAACACTTGTTCAGAACGAAAGAAAGCACAGAGCCCCAGATTTTATGTTGTCCTGGAGAGCTTGCAGAGCACTGGGGAAAGGCAGGCAGAGAATTCCCTGATAGCACCTTCTCTGTGCCTGGGAAGCACAAGTGTTCACATTGCTTCGCAGAATCGCTTTTGTGCAGAAAACAGTAACACTTGTTCAGAACGAAAGAAAGCACAGAGCCCCAGATTTTATGTTGTCCTGGAGAGCTTGCAGAGCACTGGGGAAAGGCAGGCAGAGAATTCCCTGCTAGCACCTTCTCTGTGCCTGGGAAGCACAAGTGTTCACTTTGCTTCGCAGAATCGCTTTTGTGCAGAAAACAGTAACACTTGTTCAGAACGAAAGAAAGCACAGAGCCCCAGATTTTATGTTGTCCTGGAGAGCTTGAAGAGCACTGGGGAAAGGCAGGCAGAGAATTCCCTGCTAGCACCTTCTCTGTGCCTGGGAAGCACAAGTGTTCACATTGCTTCGCAGAATCGCTTTTGTGCAGAAAACAGTAACACTTGTTCAGAACGAAAGAAAGCACAGAGCCCCAGATTTTATGTTGTCCTGGAGAGCTTGCAGAGCACTGAGGAAGGCAGGCAGAGAATTCCCTGCTAGCACCTTCTCTGTGCCTGTTCACATTGCTTCGCAGAATCGCTTTTGTGCAGAAAACAGTAACAATTCTTCAGAACGAAAGAAAGCACAGAGCCCCAGATTTTATGTTGTCCTGGAGAGCTTGCAGAGCACTGGGGAAAGGCAGGCAGAGAATTCCCTGCTAGCACCTTCTCTGTGCCTGGGAAGCACAAGTGTTCACATTGCTTCGCAGAATCGCTTTTGTGCAGAAAACAGTAACACTTGTTCAGAACGAAAGAAAGCACAGAGCCCCAGATTTTATGTTGTCCTGGAGAGCTTGCAGAGCACTGGGGAAAGGCAGGCAGAGAATTCCCTGCTAGCACCTTCTCTGTGCCTGGGAAGCACAAGTGTTCACATTGCTTCGCAGAATCGCTTTTGTGCAGAAAACAGTAACACTTGTTCAGAACGAAAGAAAGCACAGAGCCCCAGATTTTATGTTGTCCTGGAGAGCTTGCAGAGCACTGAGGAAAGGCAGGCAGAGAATTCCCTGCTAGCACCTTCTCTGTGCCTGGGAAGCACAAGTGTTCACATTGCTTCGCAGAATCGCTTTTGTGCAGAAAACAGTAACACTTGTTCAGAATGAAAGAAAGCACAGAGCCCCAGATTTTATGTTGTCCTGGAGAGCTTGCAGAGCACTGGGGAAAGGCAGGCAGAGAATTCCCTGCTAGCACCTTCTCTGTGCCTGGGAAGCAGAAGTGTTCACTTTGCTTCGCAGAATCGCTTTTGTGCAGAAAACAGTAACACTTGTTCAGAACGAAAGAAAGCACAGAGCCCCAGATTTTATGTTGTCCTGGAGAGCTTGCAGAGCACTGGGGAAAGGCAGGCAGAGAATTCCCTGCTAGCACCTTCTCTGTGCCTGGGAAGCACAAGTGTTCACATTGCTTCGCAGAATCGCTTTTGTACAGAAAACAGTAACACTTGTTCAGAACGAAAGAAAGCACAGAGCCCCAGATTTTATGTTGTCCTGGAGAGCTTGCAGAGCACTGGGGAAAGGCAGGCAGAGAATTCCCTGCTAGCACCTTCTCTGTGCCTGGGAAGCACAAGTGTTCACATTGCTTCGCAGAATCGCTTTTGTGCAGAAAACAGTAACACTTGTTCAGAACGAAAGAAAGCACAGAGCCCCAGATTTTATGTTGTCCTGGAGAGCTTGCAGAGCACTGGGGAAAGGCAGGCAGAGAATTCCCTGCTAGCACCTTCTCTGTGCCTGGGAAGCACAAGTGTTCACATTGCTTCGCAGAATCGCTTTTGTGCAGAAAACAGTAACACTTGTTCAGAACGAAAGAAAGCACAGAGCCCCAGATTTTATGTTGTCCTGGAGAGCTTGCAGAGCACTGGGGAAAGGCAGGCAGAGAATTCCCTGCTAGCACCTTCTCTGTGCCTGGGAAGCACAAGTGTTCACATTGCTTCGCAGAATCGCTTTTGTGCAGAAAACAGTAACACTTGTTCAGAACGAAAGAAAGCACAGAGCCCCAGATTTTATGTTGTCCTGGAGAGCTTGCAGAGCACTGAGGAAGGCAGGCAGAGAATTCCCTGCTAGCACCTTCTCTGTGCCTGTTCACATTGCTTCGCAGAATCGCTTTTGTGCAGAAAACAGTAACACTTGTTCAGAACGAAAGAAAGCACAGAGCCCCAGATTTTATGTTGTCCTGGAGAGCTTGCAGAGCACTGGGGAAAGGCAGGCAGAGAATTCCCTGCTAGCACCTTCTCTGTGCCTGGGAAGCACAAGTGTTCACATTGCTTCGCAGAATCGCTTTTGTGCAGAAAACAGTAACACTTGTTCAGAACGAAAGAAAGCACAGAGCCCCAGATTTTATGTTGTCCTGGAGAGCTTGCAGAGCACTGGGGAAAGGCAGGCAGAGAATTCCCTGCTAGCACCTTCTCTGTGCCTGGGAAGCACAAGTGTTCACATTGCTTTGCAGAATCGCTTTTGTGCAGAAAACAGTAACACTTGTTCAGAACGAAAGAAAGCACAGAGCCCCAGATTTTATGTTGTCCTGGAGAGCTTGCAGAGCACTGAGGAAGGCAGGCAGAGAATTCCCTGCTAGCACCTTCTCTGTGCCTGTTCACATTGCTTCGCAGAATCGCTTTTGTGCAGAAAACAGTAACACTTGTTCAGAACGAAAGAAAGCACAGAGCCCCAGATTTTATGTTGTCCTGGAGAGCTTGCAGAGCACTGGGGAAAGGCAGGCAGAGAATTCCCTGCTAGCACCTTCTCTGTGCCTGGGAAGCACAAGTGTTCACATTGCTTCGCAGAATCGCTTTTGTGCAGAAAACAGTAACACTTGTTCAGAACGAAAGAAAGCACAGAGCCCCAGATTTGCTGTTGTCCTGGAGAGCTTGCAGAGCACTGGGGAAAGGCAGGCAGAGAATTCCCTGCTAGCACCTTCTCTGTGCCTGGGAAGCAGAAGTGTTCACATTGCTTCGCAGAATCGCTTTTGTGCAGAAAACAGTAACACTTGTTCAGAACGAAAGAAAGCACAGAGCCCCAGATTTTATGTTGTCCTGGAGAGCTTGCAGAGCACTGGGGAAAGGCAGGCAGAGAATTCCCTGCTAGCACCTTCTCTGTGCCTGGGAAGCACAAGTGTTCACATTGCTTCGCAGAATCGCTTTTGTGCAGAAAACAGTAACACTTGTTCAGAACGAAAGAAAGCACAGAGCCCCAGATTTTATGTTGTCCTGGAGAGCTTGCAGAGCACTGGGGAAAGGCAGGCAGAGAATTCCCTGCTAGCACCTTCTCTGTGCCTGGGAAGCACAAGTGTTCACATTGCTTTGCAGAATCGCTTTTGTGCAGAAAACAGTAACACTTGTTCAGAACGAAAGAAAGCACAGAGCCCCAGATTTTATGTTGTCCTGGAGAGCTTGCAGAGCACTGAGGAAAGGCAGGCAGAGAATTCCCTGCTAGCACCTTCTCTGTGCCTGGGAAGCACAAGTGTTCACTTTGCTTCGCAGAATCGCTTTTGTGCAGAAAACAGTAACAATTCTTCAGAACGAAAGAAAGCACAGAGCCCCAGATTTTATGTTGTCCTGGAGAGCTTGCAGAGCACTGGGGAAAGGCAGGCAGAGAATTCCCTGCTAGCACCTTCTCTGTGCCTGGGAAGCACAAGTGTTCACATTGCTTCGCAGAATCGCTTTTGTGCAGAAAACAGTAACACTTGTTCAGAACGAAAGAAAGCACAGAGCCCCAGATTTTATGTTGTCCTGGAGAGCTTGCAGAGCACTGGGGAAAGGCAGGCAGAGAATTCCCTGCTAGCACCTTCTCTGTGCCTGGGAAGCACAAGTGTTCACATTGCTTCGCAGAATCGCTTTTGTGCAGAAAACAGTAACACTTGTTCAGAACGAAAGAAAGCACAGAGCCCCAGATTTTATGTTGTCCTGGAGAGCTTGCAGAGCACTGGGGAAAGGCAGGCAGAGAATTCCCTGCTAGCACCTTCTCTGTGCCTGGGAAGCACAAGTGTTCACATTGCTTCGCAGAATCGCTTTTGTGCAGAAAACAGTAACACTTGTTCAGAACGAAAGAAAGCACAGAGCCCCAGATTTTATGTTGTCCTGGAGAGCTTGCAGAGCACTGGGGAAAGGCAGGCAGAGAATTCCCTGCTAGCACCTTCTCTGTGCCTGGGAAGCACAAGTGTTCACATTGCTTCGCAGAATCGCTTTTGTACAGAAAACAGTAACACTTGTTCAGAACGAAAGAAAGCACAGAGCCCCAGATTTTATGTTGTCCTGGAGAGCTTGCAGAGCACTGGGGAAAGGCAGGCAGAGAATTCCCTGCTAGCACCTTCTCTGTGCCTGGGAAGCACAAGTGTTCACATTGCTTCGCAGAATCGCTTTTGTGCAGAAAACAGTAACACTTGTTCAGAACGAAAGAAAGCACAGAGCCCCAGATTTTATGTTGTCCTGGAGAGCTTGCAGAGCACTGGGGAAAGGCAGGCAGAGAATTCCCTGCTAGCACCTTCTCTGTGCCTGGGAAGCACAAGTGTTCACATTGCTTCGCAGAATCGCTTTTGTGCAGAAAACAGTAACACTTGTTCAGAACGAAAGAAAGCACAGAGCCCCAGATTTTATGTTGTCCTGGAGAGCTTGCAGAGCACTGGGGAAAGGCAGGCAGAGAATTCCCTGCTAGCACCTTCTCTGTGCCTGGGAAGCACAAGTGTTCACATTGCTTCGCAGAATCGCTTTTGTGCAGAAAACAGTAACACTTGTTCAGAACGAAAGAAAGCACAGAGCCCCAGATTTTATGTTGTCCTGGAGAGCTTGCAGAGCACTGGGGAAAGGCAGGCAGAGAATTCCCTGCTAGCACCTTCTCTGTGCCTGGGAAGCACAAGTGTTCACATTGCTTCGCAGAATCGCTTTTGTACAGAAAACAGTAACACTTGTTCAGAACGAAAGAAAGCACAGAGCCCCAGATTTTATGTTGTCCTGGAGAGCTTGCAGAGCACTGGGGAAAGGCAGGCAGAGAATTCCCTGCTAGCACCTTCTCTGTGCCTGGGAAGCACAAGTGTTCACATTGCTTCGCAGAATCGCTTTTGTGCAGAAAACAGTAACACTTGTTCAGAACGAAAGAAAGCACAGAGCCCCAGATTTTATGTTGTCCTGGAGAGCTTGCAGAGCACTGGGGAAAGGCAGGCAGAGAATTCCCTGCTAGCACCTTCTCTGTGCCTGGGAAGCACAAGTGTTCACATTGCTTCGCAGAATCGCTTTTGTGCAGAAAACAGTAACACTTGTTCAGAACGAAAGAAAGCACAGAGCCCCAGATTTTATGTTGTCCTGGAGAGCTTGCAGAGCACTGGGGAAAGGCAGGCAGAGAATTCCCTGCTAGCACCTTCTCTGTGCCTGGGAAGCACAAGTGTTCACATTGCTTCGCAGAATCGCTTTTGTGCAGAAAACAGTAACACTTGTTCAGAACGAAAGAAAGCACAGAGCCCCAGATTTTATGTTGTCCTGGAGAGCTTGCAGAGCACTGGGGAAAGGCAGGCAGAGAATTCCCTGCTAGCACCTTCTCTGTGCCTGGGAAGCACAAGTGTTCACATTGCTTCGCAGAATCGCTTTTGTGCAGAAAACAGTAACACTTGTTCAGAACGAAAGAAAGCACAGAGCCCCAGATTTTATGTTGTCCTGGAGAGCTTGCAGAGCACTGAGGAAGGCAGGCAGAGAATTCCCTGCTAGCACCTTCTCTGTGCCTGTTCACATTGCTTCGCAGAATCGCTTTTGTGCAGAAAACAGTAACACTTGTTCAGAACGAAAGAAAGCACAGAGCCCCAGATTTTATGTTGTCCTGGAGAGCTTGCAGAGCACTGGGGAAAGGCAGGCAGAGAATTCCCTGCTAGCACCTTCTCTGTGCCTGGGAAGCACAAGTGTTCACATTGCTTCGCAGAATCGCTTTTGTGCAGAAAACAGTAACACTTGTTCAGAACGAAAGAAAGCACAGAGCCCCAGATTTTATGTTGTCCTGGAGAGCTTGCAGAGCACTGGGGAAAGGCAGGCAGAGAATTCCCTGCTAGCACCTTCTCTGTGCCTGGGAAGCACAAGTGTTCACATTGCTTCGCAGAATCGCTTTTGTGCAGAAAACAGTAACACTTGTTCAGAACGAAAGAAAGCACAGAGCCCCAGATTTTATGTTGTCCTGGAGAGCTTGCAGAGCACTGGGGAAAGGCAGGCAGAGAATTCCCTGCTAGCACCTTCTCTGTGCCTGGGAAGCACAAGTGTTCACATTGCTTCGCAGAATCGCTTTTGTGCAGAAAACAGTAACACTTGTTCAGAACGAAAGAAAGCACAGAGCCCCAGATTTTATGTTGTCCTGGAGAGCTTGCAGAGCACTGGGGAAAGGCAGGCAGAGAATTCCCTGCTAGCACCTTCTCTGTGCCTGGGAAGCACAAGTGTTCACATTGCTTCGCAGAATCGCTTTTGTGCAGAAAACAGTAACACTTGTTCAGAACGAAAGAAAGCACAGAGCCCCAGATTTTATGTTGTCCTGGAGAGCTTGCAGAGCACTGAGGAAAGGCAGGCAGAGAATTCCCTGCTAGCACCTTCTCTGTGCCTGGGAAGCACAAGTGTTCACATTGCTTCGCAGAATCGCTTTTGTGCAGAAAACAGTAACACTTGTTCAGAATGAAAGAAAGCACAGAGCCCCAGATTTTATGTTGTCCTGGAGAGCTTGCAGAGCACTGGGGAAAGGCAGGCAGAGAATTCCCTGCTAGCACCTTCTCTGTGCCTGGGAAGCAGAAGTGTTCACTTTGCTTCGCAGAATCGCTTTTGTGCAGAAAACAGTAACACTTGTTCAGAACGAAAGAAAGCACAGAGCCCCAGATTTTATGTTGTCCTGGAGAGCTTGCAGAGCACTGGGGAAAGGCAGGCAGAGAATTCCCTGCTAGCACCTTCTCTGTGCCTGGGAAGCACAAGTGTTCACATTGCTTCGCAGAATCGCTTTTGTGCAGAAAACAGTAACACTTGTTCAGAACGAAAGAAAGCACAGAGCCCCAGATTTTATGTTGTCCTGGAGAGCTTGCAGAGCACTGGGGAAAGGCAGGCAGAGAATTCCCTGATAGCACCTTCTCTGTGCCTGGGAAGCACAAGTGTTCACATTGCTTCGCAGAATCGCTTTTGTGCAGAAAACAGTAACACTTGTTCAGAACGAAAGAAAGCACAGAGCCCCAGATTTTATGTTGTCCTGGAGAGCTTGCAGAGCACTGGGGAAAGGCAGGCAGAGAATTCCCTGCTAGCACCTTCTCTGTGCCTGGGAAGCACAAGTGTTCACTTTGCTTCGCAGAATCGCTTTTGTGCAGAAAACAGTAACACTTGTTCAGAACGAAAGAAAGCACAGAGCCCCAGATTTTATGTTGTCCTGGAGAGCTTGAAGAGCACTGGGGAAAGGCAGGCAGAGAATTCCCTGCTAGCACCTTCTCTGTGCCTGGGAAGCACAAGTGTTCACATTGCTTCGCAGAATCGCTTTTGTGCAGAAAACAGTAACACTTGTTCAGAACGAAAGAAAGCACAGAGCCCCAGATTTTATGTTGTCCTGGAGAGCTTGCAGAGCACTGAGGAAGGCAGGCAGAGAATTCCCTGCTAGCACCTTCTCTGTGCCTGTTCACATTGCTTCGCAGAATCGCTTTTGTGCAGAAAACAGTAACAATTCTTCAGAACGAAAGAAAGCACAGAGCCCCAGATTTTATGTTGTCCTGGAGAGCTTGCAGAGCACTGGGAAAGGCAGGCAGAGAATTCCCTGCTAGCACCTTCTCTGTGCCTGGGAAGCACAAGTGTTCACATTGCTTCGCAGAATCGCTTTTGTGCAGAAAACAGTAACACTTGTTCAGAACGAAAGAAAGCACAGAGCCCCAGATTTTATGTTGTCCTGGAGAGCTTGCAGAGCACTGGGGAAAGGCAGGCAGAGAATTCCCTGCTAGCACCTTCTCTGTGCCTGGGAAGCACAAGTGTTCACATTGCTTCGCAGAATCGCTTTTGTGCAGAAAACAGTAACACTTGTTCAGAACGAAAGAAAGCACAGAGCCCCAGATTTTATGTTGTCCTGGAGAGCTTGCAGAGCACTGAGGAAAGGCAGGCAGAGAATTCCCTGCTAGCACCTTCTCTGTGCCTGGGAAGCACAAGTGTTCACATTGCTTCGCAGAATCGCTTTTGTGCAGAAAACAGTAACACTTGTTCAGAATGAAAGAAAGCACAGAGCCCCAGATTTTATGTTGTCCTGGAGAGCTTGCAGAGCACTGGGGAAAGGCAGGCAGAGAATTCCCTGCTAGCACCTTCTCTGTGCCTGGGAAGCAGAAGTGTTCACTTTGCTTCGCAGAATCGCTTTTGTGCAGAAAACAGTAACACTTGTTCAGAACGAAAGAAAGCACAGAGCCCCAGATTTTATGTTGTCCTGGAGAGCTTGCAGAGCACTGGGGAAAGGCAGGCAGAGAATTCCCTGCTAGCACCTTCTCTGTGCCTGGGAAGCACAAGTGTTCACATTGCTTCGCAGAATCGCTTTTGTACAGAAAACAGTAACACTTGTTCAGAACGAAAGAAAGCACAGAGCCCCAGATTTTATGTTGTCCTGGAGAGCTTGCAGAGCACTGGGGAAAGGCAGGCAGAGAATTCCCTGCTAGCACCTTCTCTGTGCCTGGGAAGCACAAGTGTTCACATTGCTTCGCAGAATCGCTTTTGTGCAGAAAACAGTAACACTTGTTCAGAACGAAAGAAAGCACAGAGCCCCAGATTTTATGTTGTCCTGGAGAGCTTGCAGAGCACTGGGGAAAGGCAGGCAGAGAATTCCCTGCTAGCACCTTCTCTGTGCCTGGGAAGCACAAGTGTTCACATTGCTTCGCAGAATCGCTTTTGTGCAGAAAACAGTAACACTTGTTCAGAACGAAAGAAAGCACAGAGCCCCAGATTTTATGTTGTCCTGGAGAGCTTGCAGAGCACTGGGGAAAGGCAGGCAGAGAATTCCCTGCTAGCACCTTCTCTGTGCCTGGGAAGCACAAGTGTTCACATTGCTTCGCAGAATCGCTTTTGTGCAGAAAACAGTAACACTTGTTCAGAACGAAAGAAAGCACAGAGCCCCAGATTTTATGTTGTCCTGGAGAGCTTGCAGAGCACTGAGGAAGGCAGGCAGAGAATTCCCTGCTAGCACCTTCTCTGTGCCTGTTCACATTGCTTCGCAGAATCGCTTTTGTGCAGAAAACAGTAACACTTGTTCAGAACGAAAGAAAGCACAGAGCCCCAGATTTTATGTTGTCCTGGAGAGCTTGCAGAGCACTGGGGAAAGGCAGGCAGAGAATTCCCTGCTAGCACCTTCTCTGTGCCTGGGAAGCACAAGTGTTCACATTGCTTCGCAGAATCGCTTTTGTGCAGAAAACAGTAACACTTGTTCAGAACGAAAGAAAGCACAGAGCCCCAGATTTTATGTTGTCCTGGAGAGCTTGCAGAGCACTGGGAAAGGCAGGCAGAGAATTCCCTGCTAGCACCTTCTCTGTGCCTGGGAAGCACAAGTGTTCACATTGCTTTGCAGAATCGCTTTTGTGCAGAAAACAGTAACACTTGTTCAGAACGAAAGAAAGCACAGAGCCCCAGATTTTATGTTGTCCTGGAGAGCTTGCAGAGCACTGAGGAAGGCAGGCAGAGAATTCCCTGCTAGCACCTTCTCTGTGGCCTGTTCACATTGCTTCGCAGAATCGCTTTTGTGCAGAAAACAGTAACACTTGTTCAGAACGAAAGAAAGCACAGAGCCCCAGATTTTATGTTGTCCTGGAGAGCTTGCAGAGCACTGGGGAAAGGCAGGCAGAGAATTCCCTGCTAGCACCTTCTCTGTGCCTGGGAAGCACAAGTGTTCACATTGCTTCGCAGAATCGCTTTTGTGCAGAAAACAGTAACACTTGTTCAGAACGAAAGAAAGCACAGAGCCCCAGATTTGCTGTTGTCCTGGAGAGCTTGCAGAGCACTGGGGAAAGGCAGGCAGAGAATTCCCTGCTAGCACCTTCTCTGTGCCTGGGAAGCAGAAGTGTTCACATTGCTTCGCAGAATCGCTTTTGTGCAGAAAACAGTAACACTTGTTCAGAACGAAAGAAAGCACAGAGCCCCAGATTTTATGTTGTCCTGGAGAGCTTGCAGAGCACTGGGGAAAGGCAGGCAGAGAATTCCCTGCTAGCACCTTCTCTGTGCCTGGGAAGCACAAGTGTTCACATTGCTTCGCAGAATCGCTTTTGTGCAGAAAACAGTAACACTTGTTCAGAACGAAAGAAAGCACAGAGCCCCAGATTTTATGTTGTCCTGGAGAGCTTGCAGAGCACTGGGGAAAGGCAGGCAGAGAATTCCCTGCTAGCACCTTCTCTGTGCCTGGGAAGCACAAGTGTTCACATTGCTTTGCAGAATCGCTTTTGTGCAGAAAACAGTAACACTTGTTCAGAACGAAAGAAAGCACAGAGCCCCAGGATTTTATGTTGTCCTGGAGAGCTTGCAGAGCACTGAGGAAAGGCAGGCAGAGAATTCCCTGCTAGCACCTTCTCTGTGCCTGGGAAGCACAAGTGTTCACTTTGCTTCGCAGAATCGCTTTTGTGCAGAAAACAGTAACAATTCTTCAGAACGAAAGAAAGCACAGAGCCCCAGATTTTATGTTGTCCTGGAGAGCTTGCAGAGCACTGGGGAAAGGCAGGCAGAGAATTCCCTGCTAGCACCTTCTCTGTGCCTGGGAAGCACAAGTGTTCACATTGCTTCGCAGAATCGCTTTTGTGCAGAAAACAGTAACACTTGTTCAGAACGAAAGAAAGCACAGAGCCCCAGATTTTATGTTGTCCTGGAGAGCTTGCAGAGCACTGGGGAAAGGCAGGCAGAGAATTCCCTGCTAGCACCTTCTCTGTGCCTGGGAAGCACAAGTGTTCACATTGCTTTGCAGAATCGCTTTTGTGCAGAAAACAGTAACACTTGTTCAGAACGAAAGAAAGCACAGAGCCCCAGATTTTATGTTGTCCTGGAGAGCTTGCAGAGCACTGAGGAAAGGCAGGCAGAGAATTCCCTGCTAGCACCTTCTCTGTGCCTGGGAAGCACAAGTGTTCACTTTGCTTCGCAGAATCGCTTTTGTGCAGAAAACAGTAACAATTCTTCAGAACGAAAGAAAGCACAGAGCCCCAGATTTTATGTTGTCCTGGAGAGCTTGCAGAGCACTAAGGAAAGGCAGGCAGAGAATTCCCTGCTAGCACCTTCTCTGTGCCTGGGAAGCAGAAGTGTTCACATTGCTTCGCAGAATCGCTTTTGTGCAGAAAACAGTAACACTTGTTCAGAATGAAAGAAAGCACAGAGCCCCAGATTTTATGTTGTCCTGGAGAGCTTGCAGAGCACTGGGGAAAGGCCGGCAGAGAATTCCCTGCTAGCACCTTCTCTGTGCCTGGGAAGCACAAGTGTTCATATTGCTTCGCAGAATCGCTTTTGTGCAGAAAACAGTAACACTTGTTCAGAACGAAAGAAAGCACAGAGCCCCAGATTTTATGTTGTCCTGGAGAGCTTGCAGAGCACTGGGGAAAGGCAGGCAGAGAATTCCCTGCTAGCACCTTCTCTGTGCCTGGGAAGCACAAGTGTTCACATTGCTTCGCAGAATCGCTTTTGTGCAGAAAACAGTAACACTTGTTCAGAACGAAAGAAAGCACAGAGCCCCAGATTTTATGTTGTCCTGGAGAGCTTGCAGAGCACTGGGGAAAGGCAGGCAGAGAATTCCCTGCTAGCACCTTCTCTGTGCCTGGGAAGCACAAGTGTTCACATTGCTTCGCAGAATCGCTTTTGTGCAGAAAACAGTAACACTTGTTCAGAACGAAAGAAAGCACAGAGCCCCAGATTTTATGTTGTCCTGGAGAGCTTGCAGAGCACTGAGGAAGGCAGGCAGAGAATTCCCTGCTAGCACCTTCTCTGTGCCTGTTCACATTGCTTCGCAGAATCGCTTTTGTGCAGAAAACAGTAACACTTGTTCAGAACGAAAGAAAGCACAGAGCCCCAGATTTTATGTTGTCCTGGAGAGCTTGCAGAGCACTGGGGAAAGGCAGGCAGAGAATTCCCTGCTAGCACCTTCTCTGTGCCTGGGAAGCACAAGTGTTCACATTGCTTCGCAGAATCGCTTTTGTGCAGAAAACAGTAACACTTGTTCAGAACGAAAGAAAGCACAGAGCCCCAGATTTTATGTTGTCCTGGAGAGCTTGCAGAGCACTGGGGAAAGGCAGGCAGAGAATTCCCTGCTAGCACCTTCTCTGTGCCTGGGAAGCACAAGTGTTCACATTGCTTCGCAGAATCGCTTTTGTGCAGAAAACAGTAACACTTGTTCAGAACGAAAGAAAGCACAGAGCCCCAGATTTTATGTTGTCCTGGAGAGCTTGCAGAGCACTGGGGAAAGGCAGGCAGAGAATTCCCTGCTAGCACCTTCTCTGTGCCTGGGAAGCACAAGTGTTCACATTGCTTCGCAGAATCGCTTTTGTGCAGAAAACAGTAACACTTGTTCAGAACGAAAGAAAGCACAGAGCCCCAGATTTTATGTTGTCCTGGAGAGCTTGCAGAGCACTGGGGAAAGGCAGGCAGAGAATTCCCTGCTAGCACCTTCTCTGTGCCTGGGAAGCACAAGTGTTCACATTGCTTCGCAGAATCGCTTTTGTGCAGAAAACAGTAACACTTGTTCAGAATGAAAGAAAGCACAGAGCCCCAGATTTTATGTTGTCCTGGAGAGCTTGCAGAGCACTGGGGAAAGGCAGGCAGAGAATTCCCTGCTAGCACCTTCTCTGTGCCTGGGAAGCAGAAGTGTTCACTTTGCTTCGCAGAATCGCTTTTGTGCAGAAAACAGTAACACTTGTTCAGAACGAAAGAAAGCACAGAGCCCCAGATTTTATGTTGTCCTGGAGAGCTTGCAGAGCACTGGGGAAAGGCAGGCAGAGAATTCCCTGCTAGCACCTTCTCTGTGCCTGGGAAGCACAAGTGTTCACATTGCTTCGCAGAATCGCTTTTGTGCAGAAAACAGTAACACTTGTTCAGAACGAAAGAAAGCACAGAGCCCCAGATTTTATGTTGTCCTGGAGAGCTTGCAGAGCACTGGGGAAAGGCAGGCAGAGAATTCCCTGCTAGCACCTTCTCTGTGCCTGGGAAGCACAAGTGTTCACATTGCTTCGCAGAATCGCTTTTGTGCAGAAAACAGTAACACTTGTTCAGAACGAAAGAAAGCACAGAGCCCCAGATTTTATGTTGTCCTGGAGAGCTTGCAGAGCACTGGGGAAAGGCAGGCAGAGAATTCCCTGCTAGCACCTTCTCTGTGCCTGGGAAGCACAAGTGTTCACATTGCTTCGCAGAATCGCTTTTGTGCAGAAAACAGTAACACTTGTTCAGAACGAAAGAAAGCACAGAGCCCCAGATTTTATGTTGTCCTGGAGAGCTTGCAGAGCACTGGGGAAAGGCAGGCAGAGAATTCCCTGCTAGCACCTTCTCTGTGCCTGGGAAGCACAAGTGTTCACATTGCTTCGCAGAATCGCTTTTGTGCAGAAAACAGTAACACTTGTTCAGAACGAAAGAAAGCACAGAGCCCCAGATTTTATGCTGTCCTGGAGAGCTTGCAGAGCACTGAGGAAGGCAGGCAGAGAATTCCCTGCTAGCACCTTCTCTGTGCCTGTTCACATTGCTTCGCAGAATCGCTTTTGTGCAGAAAACAGTAACACTTGTTCAGAACGAAAGAAAGCACAGAGCCCCAGATTTTATGTTGTCCTGGAGAGCTTGCAGAGCACTGGGGAAAGGCAGGCAGAGAATTCCCTGCTAGCACCTTCTCTGTGCCTGGGAAGCACAAGTGTTCACATTGCTTCGCAGAATCGCTTTTGTGCAGAAAACAGTAACACTTGTTCAGAACGAAAGAAAGCACAGAGCCCCAGATTTTATGTTGTCCTGGAGAGCTTGCAGAGCACTGGGGAAAGGCAGGCAGAGAATTCCCTGCTAGCACCTTCTCTGTGCCTGGGAAGCACAAGTGTTCACATTGCTTCGCAGAATCGCTTTTGTGCAGAAAACAGTAACACTTGTTCAGAACGAAAGAAAGCACAGAGCCCCAGATTTTATGTTGTCCTGGAGAGCTTGCAGAGCACTGGGGAAAGGCCGGCAGAGAATTCCCTGCTAGCACCTTCTCTGTGCCTGGGAAGCACAAGTGTTCACATTGCTTCGCAGAATCGCTTTTGTGCAGAAAACAGTAACACTTGTTCAGAACGAAAGAAAGCACAGAGCCCCAGATTTTATGTTGTCCTGGAGAGCTTGCAGAGCACTGGGGAAAGGCAGGCAGAGAATTCCCTGCTAGCACCTTCTCTGTGCCTGGGAAGCACAAGTGTTCACATTGCTTCGCAGAATCGCTTTTGTGCAGAAAACAGTAACACTTGTTCAGAACGAAAGAAAGCACAGAGCCCCAGATTTTATGTTGTCCTGGAGAGCTTGCAGAGCACTGGGGAAAGGCAGGCAGAGAATTCCCTGCTAGCACCTTCTCTGTGCCTGGGAAGCACAAGTGTTCACATTGCTTTGCAGAATCGCTTTTGTGCAGAAAACAGTAACACTTGTTCAGAACGAAAGAAAGCACAGAGCCCCAGATTTTATGTTGTCCTGGAGAGCTTGCAGAGCACTGAGGAAAGGCAGGCAGAGAATTCCCTGCTAGCACCTTCTCTGTGCCTGGGAAGCACAAGTGTTCACTTTGCTTCGCAGAATCGCTTTTGTGCAGAAAACAGTAACAATTCTTCAGAACGAAAGAAAGCACAGAGCCCCAGATTTTATGTTGTCCTGGAGAGCTTGCAGAGCACTGGGGAAAGGCAGGCAGAGAATTCCCTGCTAGCACCTTCTCTGTGCCTGGGAAGCACAAGTGTTCACATTGCTTCGCAGAATCGCTTTTGTGCAGAAAACAGTAACACTTGTTCAGAACGAAAGAAAGCACAGAGCCCCAGATTTTATGTTGTCCTGGAGAGCTTGCAGAGCACTGGGGAAAGGCAGGCAGAGAATTCCCTGCTAGCACCTTCTCTGTGCCTGGGAAGCACAAGTGTTCACATTGCTTTGCAGAATCGCTTTTGTGCAGAAAACAGTAACACTTGTTCAGAACGAAAGAAAGCACAGAGCCCCAGATTTTATGTTGTCCTGGAGAGCTTGCAGAGCACTGAGGAAAGGCAGGCATAGAATTCCCTGCTAGCACCTTCTCTGTGCCTGGGAAGCACAAGTGTTCACTTTGCTTCGCAGAATCGCTTTTGTGCAGAAAACAGTAACAATTCTTCAGAACGAAAGAAAGCACAGAGCCCCAGATTTTATGTTGTCCTGGAGAGCTTGCAGAGCACTGGGGAAAGGCAGGCAGAGAATTCCCTGCTAGCACCTTCTCTGTGCCTGGGAAGCAGAAGTGTTCACATTGCTTCGCAGAATCGCTTTTGTGCAGAAAACAGTAACACTTGTTCAGAATGAAAGAAAGCACAGAGCCCCAGATTTTATGTTGTCCTGGAGAGCTTGCAGAGCACTGGGGAAAGGCCGGCAGAGAATTCCCTGCTAGCACCTTCTCTGTGCCTGGGAAGCACAAGTGTTCATATTGCTTCGCAGAATCGCTTTTGTGCAGAAAACAGTAACACTTGTTCAGAACGAAAGAAAGCACAGAGCCCCAGATTTTATGTTGTCCTGGAGAGCTTGCAGAGCACTGGGGAAAGGCAGGCAGAGAATTCCCTGCTAGCACCTTCTCTGTGCCTGGGAAGCACAAGTGTTCACATTGCTTCGCAGAATCGCTTTTGTGCAGAAAACAGTAACACTTGTTCAGAATGAAAGAAAGCACAGAGCCCCAGATTTTATGTTGTCCTGGAGAGCTTGCAGAGCACTGGGGAAAGGCAGGCAGAGAATTCCCTGCTAGCACCTTCTCTGTGCCTGGGAAGCACAAGTGTTCACATTGCTTCGCAGAATCGCTTTTGTGCAGAAAACAGTAACACTTGTTCAGAACGAAAGAAAGCACAGAGCCCCAGATTTTATGTTGTCCTGGAGAGCTTGCAGAGCACTGGGGAAAGGCAGGCAGAGAATTCCCTGCTAGCACCTTCTCTGTGCCTGGGAAGCACAAGTGTTCACTTTGCTTCGCAGAATCGCTTTTGTGCAGAAAACAGTAACACTTGTTCAGAACGAAAGAAAGCACAGAGCCCCAGATTTTATGTTGTCCTGGAGAGCTTGCAGAGCACTGGGGAAAGGCAGGCAGAGAATTCCCTGCTAGCACCTTCTCTGTGCCTGGGAAGCACAAGTGTTCACATTGCTTCGCAGAATCGCTTTTGTGCAGAAAACAGTAACACTTGTTCAGAACGAAAGAAAGCACAGAGCCCCAGATTTTATGTTGTCCTGGAGAGCTTGCAGAGCACTGGGGAAAGGCAGGCAGAGAATTCCCTGCTAGCACCTTCTCTGTGCCTGGGAAGCACAAGTGTTCACATTGCTTCGCAGAATCGCTTTTGTGCAGAAAACAGTAACACTTGTTCAGAACGAAAGAAAGCACAGAGCCCCAGATTTTATGTTGTCCTGGAGAGCTTGCAGAGCACTGGGGAAAGGCAGGCAGAGAATTCCCTGCTAGCACCTTCTCTGTGCCTGGGAAGCACAAGTGTTCACATTGCTTCGCAGAATCGCTTTTGTGCAGAAAACAGTAACACTTGTTCAGAACGAAAGAAAGCACAGAGCCCCAGATTTTATGTTGTCCTGGAGAGCTTGCAGAGCACTGGGGAAAGGCAGGCAGAGAATTCCCTGCTAGCACCTTCTCTGTGCCTGGGAAGCAGAAGTGTTCACATTGCTTCGCAGAATCGCTTTTGTGCAGAAAACAGTAACACTTGTTCAGAACGAAAGAAAGCACAGAGCCCCAGATTTGCTGTTGTCCTGGAGAGCTTGCAGAGCACTGGGGAAAGGCAGGCAGAGAATTCCCTGCTAGCACCTTCTCTGTGCCTGGGAAGCACAAGTGTTCACATTGCTTCGCAGAATCGCTTTTGTGCAGAAAACAGTAACACTTGTTCAGAATGAAAGAAAGCACAGAGCCCCAGATTTTATGTTGTCCTGGAGAGCTTGCAGAGCACTGGGGAAAGGCAGGCAGAGAATTCCCTGCTAGCACCTTCTCTGTGCCTGGGAAGCACAAGTGTTCACATTGCTTCGCAGAATCGCTTTTGTGCAGAAAACAGTAACACTTGTTCAGAACGAAAGAAAGCACAGAGCCCCAGATTTTATGTTGTCCTGGAGAGCTTGCAGAGCACTGGGGAAAGGCAGGCAGAGAATTCCCTGCTAGCACCTTCTCTGTGCCTGGGAAGCACAAGTGTTCACATTGCTTCGCAGAATCGCTTTTGTGCAGAAAACAGTAACACTTGTTCAGAACGAAAGAAAGCACAGAGCCCCAGATTTTATGTTGTCCTGGAGAGCTTGCAGAGCACTGGGGAAAGGCAGGCAGAGAATTCCCTGCTAGCACCTTCTCTGTGCCTGGGAAGCACAAGTGTTCACATTGCTTCGCAGAATCGCTTTTGTGCAGAAAACAGTAACACTTGTTCAGAACGAAAGAAAGCACAGAGCCCCAGATTTTATGTTGTCCTGGAGAGCTTGCAGAGCACTGGGGAAAGGCAGGCAGAGAATTCCCTGCTAGCACCTTCTCTGTGCCTGGGAAGCACAAGTGTTCACATTGCTTCGCAGAATCGCTTTTGTGCAGAAAACAGTAACACTTGTTCAGAACGAAAGAAAGCACAGAGCCCCAGATTTTATGTTGTCCTGGAGAGCTTGCAGAGCACTGGGGAAAGGCAGGCAGAGAATTCCCTGCTAGCACCTTCTCTGTGCCTGGGAAGCACAAGTGTTCACATTGCTTCGCAGAATCGCTTTTGTGCAGAAAACAGTAACACTTGTTCAGAATGAAAGAAAGCACAGAACCCCAGATTTTATGTTGTCCTGGAGAGCTTGCAGAGCACTAAGGAAAGGCAGGCAGAGAATTCCCTGCTAGCACCTTCTCTGTGCCTGGGAAGCACAAGTGTTCATATTGCTTCGCAGAATCGCTTTTGTGCAGAAAACAGTAACACTTGTTCAGAACGAAAGAAAGCACAGAGCCCCAGATTTTATGTTGTCCTGGAGAGCTTGCAGAGCACTGGGGAAAGGCAGGCAGAGAATTCCCTGCTAGCACCTTCTCTGTGCCTGGGAAGCACAAGTGTTCACATTGCTTCGCAGAATCGCTTTTGTGCAGAAAACAGTAACACTTGTTCAGAACGAAAGAAAGCACAGAGCCCCAGATTTTATGTTGTCCTGGAGAGCTTGCAGAGCACTGGGGAAAGGCAGGCAGAGAATTCCCTGCTAGCACCTTCTCTGTGCCTGTTCACATTGCTTCGCAGAATCGCTTTTGTGCAGAAAACAGTAACACTTGTTCAGAACGAAAGAAAGCACAGAACCCCAGATTTTATGTTGTCCTGGAGAGCTTGCAGAGCACTGAGGAAGGCAGGCAGAGAATTCCCTGCTAGCACCTTCTCTGTGCCTGTTCACATTGCTTCGCAGAATCGCTTTTGTGCAGAAAACAGTAACACTTGTTCAGAACGAAAAAAAGCACAGAGCCCCAGATTTTATGTTGTCCTGGAGAGCTTGCAGAGCACTGGGGAAAGGCAGGCAGAGAATTCCCTGCTAGCACCTTCTCTGTGCCTGGGAAGCACAAGTGTTCACATTGCTTCGCAGAATCGCTTTTGTGCAGAAAACAGTAACACTTGTTCAGAACGAAAGAAAGCACAGAGCCCCAGATTTTATGTTGTCCTGGAGAGCTTGCAGAGCACTGGGGAAAGGCAGGCAGAGAATTCCCTGCTAGCACCTTCTCTGTGCCTGGGAAGCAGAAGTGTTCACATTACTTCGCAGAATCGCTTTTGTGCAGAAAACAGTAACACTTGTTCAGAACGAAAGAAAGCACAGAGCCCCAGATTTTATGTTGTCCTGGAGAGCTTGCAGAGCACTGGGGAAAGGCAGGCAGAGAATTCCCTGCTAGCACCTTCTCTGTGCCTGGGAAGCACAAGTGTTCACATTGCTTCGCAGAATCGCTTTTGTGCAGAAAACAGTAACACTTGTTCAGAATGAAAGAAAGCACAGAGCCCCAGATTTTATGTTGTCCTGGAGAGCTTGCAGAGCACTGGGGAAAGGCAGGCAGAGAATTCCCTGCTAGCACCTTCTCTGTGCCTGGGAAGCAGAAGTGTTCACATTGCTTCGCAGAATCGCTTTTGTGCAGAAAACAGTAACACTTGTTCAGAACGAAAGAAAGCACAGAGCCCCAGATTTTATGTTGTCCTGGAGAGCTTGCAGAGCACTGGGGAAAGGCAGGCAGAGAATTCCCTGCTAGCACCTTCTCTGTGCCTGGGAAGCACAAGTGTTCACATTGCTTCGCAGAATCGCTTTTGTGCAGAAAACAGTAACACTTGTTCAGAACGAAAGAAAGCACAGAGCCCCAGATTTTATGTTGTCCTGGAGAGCTTGCAGAGCACTGAGGAAGGCAGGCAGAGAATTCCCTGCTAGCACCTTCTCTGTGCCTGGGAAGCACAAGTGTTCACATTGCTTCGCAGAATCGCTTTTGTGCAGAAAACAGTAACACTTGTTCAGAACGAAAGAAAGCACAGAGCCCCAGATTTTATGTTGTCCTGGAGAGCTTGCAGAGCACTGGGGAAAGGCAGGCAGAGAATTCCCTGCTAGCACCTTCTCTGTGCCTGGGAAGCACAAGTGTTCACATTGCTTCGCAGAATCGCTTTTGTGCAGAAAACAGTAACACTTGTTCAGAACGAAAGAAAGCACAGAGCCCCAGATTTTATGTTGTCCTGGAGAGCTTGCAGAGCACTGGGGAAAGGCAGGCAGAGAATTCCCTGCTAGCACCTTCTCTGTGCCTGGGAAGCACAAGTGTTCACATTGCTTCGCAGAATCGCTTTTGTGCAGAAAACAGTAACACTTGTTCAGAACGAAAGAAAGCACAGAGCCCCAGATTTTATGTTGTCCTGGAGAGCTTGCAGAGCACTGGGGAAAGGCAGGCAGAGAATTCCCTGCTAGCACCTTCTCTGTGCCTGGGAAGCACAAGTGTTCACATTGCTTCGCAGAATCGCTTTTGTGCAGAAAACAGTAACACTTGTTCAGAACGAAAGAAAGCACAGAGCCCCAGATTTTATGTTGTCCTGGAGAGCTTGCAGAGCACTGAGGAAGGCAGGCAGAGAATTCCCTGCTAGCACCTTCTCTGTGCTTGTTCACATTGCTTCGCAGAATCGCTTTTGTGCAGAAAATAGTAACACTTGTTCAGAACGAAAGAAAGCACAGAGCCCCAGATTTTATGTTGTCCTGGAGAGCTTGCAGAGCACTGGGGAAAGGCAGGCAGAGAATTCCCTGCTAGCACCTTCTCTGTGCCTGGGAAGCACAAGTGTTCACATTGCTTCGCAGAATCGCTTTTGTGCAGAAAACAGTAACACTTGTTCAGAACGAAAGAAAGCACAGAGCCCCAGATTTTATGTTGTCCTGGAGAGCTTGCAGAGCACTGGGGAAAGGCAGGCAGAGAATTCCCTGCTAGCACCTTCTCTGTGCCTGGGAAGCACAAGTGTTCACATTGCTTCGCAGAATCGCTTTTGTGCAGAAAACAGTAACACTTGTTCAGAACGAAAGAAAGCACAGAGCCCCAGATTTTATGTTGTCCTGGAGAGCTTGCAGAGCACTGGGGAAAGGCAGGCAGAGAATTCCCTGCTAGCACCTTCTCTGTGCCTGGGAAGAACAAGTGTTCACATTGCTTCGCAGAATCGCTTTTGTGCAGAAAACAGTAACACTTGTTCAGAACGAAAGAAAGCACAGAGCCCCAGATTTTATGTTGTCCTGGAGAGCTTGCAGAGCACTGGGGAAAGGCAGGCAGAGAATTCCCTGCTAGCACCTTCTCTGTGCCTGGGAAGCACAAGTGTTCACATTGCTTTGCAGAATCGCTTTTGTGCAGAAAACAGTAACACTTGTTCAGAACGAAAGAAAGCACAGAGCCCCAGATTTTATGTTGTCCTGGAGAGCTTGCAGAGCACTGAGGAAAGGCAGGCAGAGAATTCCCTGCTAGCACCTTCTCTGTGCCTGGGAAGCACAAGTGTTCACTTTGCTTCGCAGAATCGCTTTTGTGCAGAAAACAGTAACAATTCTTCAGAACGAAAGAAAGCACAGAGCCCCAGATTTTATGTTGTCCTGGAGAGCTTGCAGAGCACTGGGGAAAGGCAGGCAGAGAATTCCCTGCTAGCACCTTCTCTGTGCCTGGGAAGCACAAGTGTTCACATTGCTTCGCAGAATCGCTTTTGTGCAGAAAACAGTAACACTTGTTCAGAACGAAAGAAAGCACAGAGCCCCAGATTTTATGTTGTCCTGGAGAGCTTGCAGAGCACTGGGGAAAGGCAGGCAGAGAATTCCCTGCTAGCACCTTCTCTGTGCCTGGGAAGCACAAGTGTTCACATTGCTTTGCAGAATCGCTTTTGTGCAGAAAACAGTAACACTTGTTCAGAACGAAAGAAAGCACAGAGCCCCAGATTTTATGTTGTCCTGGAGAGCTTGCAGAGCACTGAGGAAAGGCAGGCAGAGAATTCCCTGCTAGCACCTTCTCTGTGCCTGGGAAGCACAAGTGTTCACTTTGCTTCGCAGAATCGCTTTTGTGCAGAAAACAGTAACAATTCTTCAGAACGAAAGAAAGCACAGAGCCCCAGATTTTATGTTGTCCTGGAGAGCTTGCAGAGCACTAAGGAAAGGCAGGCAGAGAATTCCCTGCTAGCACCTTCTCTGTGCCTGGGAAGCAGAAGTGTTCACATTGCTTCGCAGAATCGCTTTTGTGCAGAAAACAGTAACACTTGTTCAGAA
Source organism: Strix uralensis (assembly GCF_047716275.1). Classification (NCBI taxonomy): domain Eukaryota; kingdom Metazoa; phylum Chordata; class Aves; order Strigiformes; family Strigidae; genus Strix; species Strix uralensis. Next base: position 22,312 of record NW_027437127.1, read on the forward strand.
TGAAAGAAAGCACAGAGCCCCAGATTTTATGTTGTCCTGGAGAGCTTGCAGAGCACTGGGGAAAGGCCGGCAGAGAATTCCCTGCTAGCACCTTCTCTGTGCCTGGGAAGCACAAGTGTTCATATTGCTTTGCAGAATCGCTTTTGTGCAGAAAACAGTAACACTTGTTCAGAACGAAAGAAAGCACAGAGCCCCAGATTTTATGTTGTCCTGGAGAGCTTGCAGAGCACTGGGGAAAGGCAGGCAGAGAATTCCCTGCTAGCACCTTCTCTGTGCCTGGGAAGCACAAGTGTTCACATTGCTTCGCAGAATCGCTTTTGTGCAGAAAACAGTAACACTTGTTCAGAACGAAAGAAAGCACAGAGCCCCAGATTTTATGTTGTCCTGGAGAGCTTGCAGAGCACTGGGGAAAGGCAGGCAGAGAATTCCCTGCTAGCACCTTCTCTGTGCCTGGGAAGCACAAGTGTTCACATTGCTTCGCAGAATCGCTTTTGTGCAGAAAACAGTAACACTTGTTCAGAACGAAAGAAAGCACAGAGCCCCAGATTTTATGTTCTCCTGGAGAGCTTGCAGAGCACTGAGGAAGGCAGGCAGAGAATTCCCTGCTAGCACCTTCTCTGTGCCTGTTCACATTGCTTCGCAGAATCGCTTTTGTGCAGAAAACAGTAACACTTGTTCAGAACGAAAGAAAGCACAGAGCCCCAGATTTTATGTTGTCCTGGAGAGCTTGCAGAGCACTGGGGAAAGGCAGGCAGAGAATTCCCTGCTAGCACCTTCTCTGTGCCTGGGAAGCACAAGTGTTCACATTGCTTCGCAGAATCGCTTTTGTGCAGAAAACAGTAACACTTGTTCAGAACGAAAGAAAGCACAGAGCCCCAGATTTTATGTTGTCCTGGAGAGCTTGCAGAGCACTGGGGAAAGGCAGGCAGAGAATTCCCTGCTAGCACCTTCTCTGTGCCTGGGAAGCACAAGTGTTCACATTGCTTCGCAGAATCGCTTTTGTGCAGAAAACAGTAACACTTGTCT
>NW_027437128.1:0-23053 GCF_047716275.1 Strix uralensis
CACCCCCACACGTGTATGACCACACACGTGTACAACCACATGCATGTACAACCACACACGTGTACAACTACACACGTACACCCCCACACGTGTACACCCCCACACATGTACAACCACACACACGTACAACCACACACACGTGTACACCCACACACATGTACAACTACACACATACACCCCCACACGTGTACAACTACACGCATGTACAACCATACACGTGTACAACTACACACGTGTACAACCACACACACGTACACCCCCACACGTGTACAACCACATGCGTGTACAACCACATACATGTACAACCACACACGTGTACAACTACACACGTACACCCCCACACGTGTACAACCACATGCGTGTACAACCACATACATGTACAACCACACACGTGTACACCCCCACACATGTACAACCACACACGTGTACACGTACATATACGGACACCCCCACATGTTACAACTACACACGTGTACTACTACACACATGTCCAACCACACACACGTACACCCACACATATGTACTACATACGTGTACAACTACACACATGTACACCCACACACGTACAAGCACATGTGTGTGCATCCACATGTGTGTACACCCACATGTGTACAACTACACACGTGTACAACTAAACACGTATGTCCACCTGCACACAGGTACAACTACATACGTGTATGACCACACACATGCACAACTACACACATGTAAAACCCCATACATGTACAACCACATGTGCACACCCACACACACGTACACAAACACGTGTACAAGCGCACACATGTACATCCTCACATGTATACAGCTGCACACGTGTACACCCACACATGTACACCCACATACGTACACACACGTACAACCACACGCATATAGGACCACATACATGTACAACCACACCTGTACACTTGCACACAGGTACAACCACACACATATGTACACCCCCACACAGGCACAAGCACACACGTGTACACCCGCACAGGTGTGCACCCACACACATGTACACCAACACGTGTACAAGCACACACATGTACACCCTCACACGTGTACAACTGCACATGTGTACCCCCACGTGTGCACCTGCACACATGTACCCCTGCATGTGTGTACACCCACACACGTACAGCCACACACGTGTACACCCCCCCAGGTGCACAACCACACACATGTAAAACCGCACATGTGTAACACCCACACACGTGTACAACCATACACATGTACACCCTGACACACGTACACCCGCACACATGTACACCCTGACACACGTACACCCCCAGACACGTGTACACCCTGACACACATACACCCACACACGTGTGCCCCCCCGCCCCCACTCACCATAGTGGAACCGGTCTCGCTCCTGCGGGGGCTCTGTGGGGGGGGGGAGGGGTGAGGACCCACGTGGCCGGGGGGCCCCTCCCCCCACCCCAACCCCCCTTCCCCCCCCCCCTCACCTGCGCCGGGGGCCATGACGGCAGCGCTGGGCCCCCCCGCACACACACACACACACACACACACGCGTGTGCCCGGGGCCTGGGGGGGGGGGGAGAGAGAGAGAGAGAGAGAGCGCACACGTGTGTGTGTGTGCGTGTGTGTGTGTGTGTGTGTGCGTGCGTGTGTGCGCGTGTCTGTGCGTGTGTGTGTGCGCGTGTGTGTGTGTGTGTGTGTGCGTGTGTGTGTGTGCGTGTGTGTGTGTGTGTGTGTGTGTGTGTGTGTGTGTGTGTGTGTGTGTGTCGGCCTCCGGCTGGGCCTCAGGGGCAAAATGGGGCCAAACTGGGGGAAAACAGGCAAAAATGAGCAAAAGTAGGAAAATGGGGCCAGAACGGGCAGATTGAGCAATTCTGGGTAAAATTGGGCAAAAATAGGTGAAATGAGGGAAAATTGGGCATTAGGCAAAAATTGGGCAGAAATAGGGGGAAATTGGGACAAGTTGCACGATACTGGGCAAACTGAGGCAAAAATGAGCAAAATTAGGAAAAATTGGGCTCAAGTGGGTCATATTAGGTGAAAGTGAGTGAAAGCAGGTGAAATTGGGCAAAAATAGGCAAAATTGGGCCACGTTGGGCAGTTCTGGGCAAAACCAGGCAAAATTGGGCAGAGTAGGGAAAATTGGGACAAATGGGGCAAAACTGGGTGAAAATGGGCAAAAGCGGGCAAAAGTAAGGGAAATTGGGTTTAATGGGCCAAATTAGACAAAGTGGGCAAAAATAGGAAATGTTGGGCCAAAACGGGGGAAATTGGGCAATACTGGGGAAAAAAGGGGGGAAATTGGGCAAAACTGGGGAGAACTGAGGCAAAGTGGGGGAAATTGGGCAAAAGTGGGTTAAAATGGGCAAAATTATGCAAAAGTAGGGAAAATTGGGCCAAATTGGGGAAAAGGGAGTAAAAGTTGGGGAAATTGGGCAAAAGTGGGAAAAATTGGATTAAAGGGAATGAAATTGGGCAAAACTGGGGAGAAATAGGGAAAATTGTACTAAAGTGGGCAAAACGGGGTGAAAGCAGGCAAAAGTGGGGAAAATTGGGCAAAAGTGGAGTAAATTGGAGAATCTGGGGCAAAACTGGGCAAAAGCGGGACGAAGTAAGGAAAATTGGGCCAAAACAGGCAAATTGGACAAAATGGGGGTAAAAGTAGGAAAAAGGGTGTGAAAGTTGTACAAAATCAGGTAAAATTGGGAAAAAGGAAAAATGGGGCCAAAATGAGCTAAATTGGACAAAAGTAAGAAAAATTGGGCTAAACGGCACCAAATTGGGCCAAAATGGGCAAAAGTCAGGCAAATTGGGCCCAGATGGCAAAAGTGGGACAAAGTAAGGGAAATTGGGTCAAAACAGTCCAAATTGGACAAAATGGGGGTAAAAGTAGGAAAAAGGGTGTAAAAGTTGTACAAAATCAGGCAAAATTGGAAAAAGGGCCAAAATGAGCTAAATTGGACAGGAGTAAGAAAAATTGGGCTAAACTGGGCCAAATTGGGCCAAAATGGGCCAAAATGGGCAAAAGACAGGCAAATTGGGCCCAGATGGGCCAAATCGGCCAAAGTGGGTAAAATCGTGCAGAATTGGGCAAAACTGGGGCAGGTTGGGCAAACTGAGGGCAACGGCCGTTGCCCTGGAGACGCGACCTTGGCCCTCCCCCGCTGTTTGCCCACGGGACACCCCTCCCCCACCCTTGCCAAGGGACCCGGGGGGGGCGGGGGGGGGTCACTGGGAGCTACTGGTGAGCACTGGGATGTCACTGGGGGTTACTGGGGGGGCTCAGGGAGGAACTGGTGGGTTACTGGTGGCTACTGGTGGAGTCCTGGGGGTCACTGGGGGAGATACTGGGGGTGACTGGGAGGTACTGGTGAACACTGGGGTTACTGGGAGCCACAGGGAGGAACTGGGAGCGACTGGGAATTACTGGTGGAGTCACTGGAGGTCGCGGGGGGGCATTGGGGTTACTGGGAGTACACTGGATTTACTGGGGGTGTACGGGGGGGGTCACTGGGAGCTACTGGTGAGCACTGGGGGTTACTGGGGAGGTGCAGGGAGGAACTGGGAGCTACTGGTGCCTTACTGGTGGAGTCACTGGGGATCATGGGTGGCACTGGGGTTACTGGGAGGGGGGTACTGGGAGTTACTGGTGAGTGCTGGGGGTAACTGGGGAGGAACTGGGAGCTACTGGTGCCTTACTGTAGAGTTGCTGGGGGTTGTGGGGGGGCACTGGGGTTACTGGGGGGACACTTGGGGGTGTCACTGGGAGTTACTGGTAGGCACTGGGGTTGCTGGGGGGATCACTGGGAGTTACTGGTGAGCACTGGGTTTCCTGGGGAGCCACAGGGAGGAACTGGAGCTACTGGTGCCTTACTGGTGGAGCCGCCGGGGGTCATGGGGGGGGCAGCGGGGTTAGTGGGGAGCTACTGGGAGGGGTCACTGGGAGCTACTGGTGAGCACTGGGCTGTAACTCGGGGTTACTGGGAAGCCGCAGGGAGAAACTGGGCCAAGGTCACGTCCCCACCCCCCCCACCCCCCCCCCCCCCGGGACACTTGGGTCCCCCAAAACCAGTGGGGGAGGGGAGGGGTGAAGCGGGGGGGTGCCCCCACACCTCCCCACCCCCCCCCCCCCCCCCCCGGTACCTGCTCCCCGACGTCCGGGTCCCTCCGGAGCTCCCGGGGCCCCCCCGAGTCCTGCCCCCCCCCCCCCCCCCCAGTCGGTTATTTTTACCCTCCGGCCCCGCGGCCAAAATACCGGCGGGGTCACGTGGCTGCGCCCGGCGCCGCCGGCCCCTCCCAGTAACTCCCAGTAGCTCCCAGTAACTGCCCAGTAACCCCAGTGCCTCCCCGCGACCCCAGCGGCTCCACCAGTAAGGCACCAGTAGCTCCCAGTTCCTCCCTGCACCTCCCCAGTAATCCCCAGCGCTCACCAGTAACTCCAGTAGCTCCCAGTAACACCTCCAGTAACGCCCAGTAACCCCCAGTAACCCCAGTGCCTCCCCAGTAACTGCCCAGTAACCCCAGTGCCTCCCTGCGACCCCAGCGGCTCCACCAGTAAGGCACCAGTAGCTCCCAGTTCCTCCCTGCACCTCCCCAGTAATCCCCAGCGCTCACCAGTAACTCCCAGTAACTCCCAGTAACACCTCCAGTAACGCCCAGTAACCCCCCAGTAACCCCAGTGCCTCCCCAGTAACTGCCCAGTAACCCCAGTGCCTCCCCGCGACCCCCAGCAGCTCCACCAGTAAGGCACCAGTAGCTCCCAGTTCCTCCCTGCACCTCCCCAGTAATCCCCAGCGCTCACCAGTAACTCCCAGTAGCTCCAGTAACCCCCCAGTAACCCCAGTGCCTCCCCAGTAACTGCCCAGTAACCCCAGTGCCTCCCCACGACCCCCAGCGGCTCCACCAGTAAGGCACCAGTAGCTCCCAGTTCCTCCCTGCACCTCCCCAGTAATCCCCAGCGCTCACCAGTAACTCCCAGTAGCTCCCAGTAACACCTCCAGTAACGCCCAGTAACTGCCCAGTAACCCCAGTGCCTCCCCGCGACCCCCAGCAGCTCCACCAGTAAGGCACCAGTAGCTCCCAGTTCCTCCCTGCACCTCCCCAGTAATCCCCAGAGCTCACCAGTACCTCCCAGCAACACCTGAGAGCCCCCCAATGCCTCCCAGTACCTCCCAGTGCCCCCCAGTAACCTCCCCAGAGCTGCCCAGTGCCTCCCAGTCGCTCACCAGTACCCCCCAGTACCCCAGAATAACTCCCCAGAGCCCCCCAATGCCTCCCAGTACCTCCCCAGTAAGCCCCCCAGAGCCTCCCACTACCCCCCAGTAACCCTGAGAGCCCCCCAATGCCTCCCAGTACCTCCCAGTGTCCCCCAGTAACCCCCCCAGAGCCCCCTAATGCCTCCCAGTACCTCCCAGTACCACTCTATAACTCTTCCAGAGCCCCCCAATGCCTCCCAGTTGCTCACCAGTACCCCCCAGTGCCCCCCAGTACCCCAGAATAACTCCCCAGAGCCCCCCAATGCCTCCAGTAGCTCACCAGTACCTCCCAGTAACCCCCTGAGAGTCTCCCAGTACCTCCCAGTAACCCCTGAGAGCCCCCCAATGCCTCCCAGTCACTCACCAGTACCTCCCAGTGCCCCCCAGTACCCCAGAATAGCCTCCCAGAGCCCCCCAATGCCTCCCAGTAGCTCACCAGTACCTTCCAGTGCCCCCCAGTAACTCCCCCAGCGCCTCCCAATACCCCAGTAACCCTGAGAGCCCCCCAATGCCTCCCAGTACCTCCCAGTACCACTCTATAAACTCTTCCAGAGCCCCCCAATGCCTCCCAGTTGCTCACCCAGTACCCCCCAGTGCCCCCCAGTACCCTAGAATAACTCCCCAGAGCCCCCCAATGCCTCCCAGTAGCTCACCAGTACCTCCCAGTGCCCCCCAGTAACCGCCTGAGAGTCTCCCAGTACCTCCCAGTAACCCCTGAGAGCCCCCAATGCCTCCCAGTAGCTCACCAGTACCCCCCAGTAACCCCCTCCAAGCCTCCCAATACCCCCCAGTAACCCCTGAGAGCCCCCCAATGCCTCCCAGTGCCCCCCAGTAACCGCCCGAGAGTCTCCCAGTACCTCCCAGTAACCCCTGAGAGCCCCCCAATGCCTCCCAGTAGCTCACCAGTACCCCCCAGTAACCCCCTCCAAGCCTCCCAATACCCCCCAGTAACCCCTGAGAGCCCCAATGCCTCCCAGTACCCCCCAGTAACCCTCCCAGAGCCCCCCAATGCCTCCCAGTCGCTCACCAGTACCCCCCAGTACCCCCCCCCCCCCCCAGACAAGGTCCCTCTGTCCCTCCCTCGGCCTCGGGCCAGGGACCAACAGCGGCGCCTTTGTCCAGGCCACGCCCCCTCACCCCAGACCACGCCCCCTAGCCCAAAGACCACGCCCCCTATGTTCGAGGCCACGCCCCCTCGCCTCTAGGCCACGCCCCCTCGCCGCCGCCCACCCCACGCCGCGATCGCCAGCGCCGCAGCCCGAGCGGGGAAAAAGGGAGGGGGGGGGGGGGGACCCGCTTTGGGGGGGGATTTTGGGGGGGCAGATTGGGGGGGCAGATTTGGGGAGGGGCAGGTCGGGAGGGGCAGAGTTGGGGGAGCTGCTTGGGGGGAGTTTTTGGGGGGGGGGGAAGATTTGGGGGGGCGGATTGGGGGGATAGTTTTAGGGGAGGCGGGGGGGGAGGGCAGTTGTAGGGGGGTATTTGGGGGGGGCAGTTGGGGGGGGGCAGATTTAGGGGGGGCAGATTTGGGGGGGGGGGGTCAGTTGGAAGGTGGGTGGGTGTCCATGGGGGCGGGGGGGGTGGCGCGGGGCCCCCCCGCTGCTGCTGGTTTTGCTGTTGGTAACGGGCGGGGGGGGGCCGGGAGGGGGGGGGAGGGGGAATGACCCCGGGGGGCGGGGGGGCAGTTTGGGGGGTCCCCCCCCCCAGGGTTGGGGTCCCCCCGGGGGGGGCAGCGGTTGCCCGGGGGGGTGCGAATGCGACCGAGAGAGCGCGCTCTGCGGGGGGGGCGGGGCTGCCCGGGGGTTCCCCCCCCGCTTGCCACGCTGTGAGTGACACCCCCCCTCCCCCCCCCCGACATTTTGGGGACCCCCCCCCCGTCCTTGGGACCCCCCCCCAACCGCGGGACCCCCCACCAGAACCCCTCAAGGAACCCCCCGCCATTGGACACCCCCCCCCGGACCCCCCATGGGCCCCCCCCCAGGGCCCCCCCAGAACCCCCCAAGGCCCCCCCCCCCCCTCCATGGGCCCCCCCGGGACCCCCCCAACCCCCCCCCCATTGGGACCCCCCCTCTGGGACCCCCCCTTGAACCCCCCTTAGGGCCCCCCCCCCCCGGGTCCCTCCCCCGAAGCCCCGCCCCTCCGTGGGCACCGATGACGTCATCGCGGGAAGCCCCGCCCCCTGCGCGGGAGGGAACTGGGACCAGTGAGGGGTCGGGACTGGGACCGTGGGGGGGTTGGGGGGGGGGGGGGAGGGTGTATGGGGCTGGTTTCTCCCAGTTTAGCCCAGTTTGGTCCTGCTGCCTCCCAACTTAAACCAGTTCAGGACTCTCTTGTCCCAGTTTAGCCCAGTATGACACCGCTCCCCTCCCAGTTTGGCCCAGTTTAGCCCAGTTCAAGACTGGAGTGTCCCAGTTTAGCCCAATTTGGTCCTGGTTTCTCCCAGTTTAGCCCAGTTTAGTCCTGTTGTCTCCAGTTTGGTCCTGCTGCCTCCCAACTTAAACCAGTTCAGGACTCTCTTGTCCCAGTTTAGCCCAGTTTGACACCTCTTCCCCTCCCAGTTTGGCCCAGTTTAGCCCAGTTCAAGACTGGAGTGTCCCAGTTTAGCCCAATTTGGTCCTGGTTTCTCCCAGTTTAGCCCAGTTTGGTCCTGCTTATACCCAATTTAAACCAGTTCAGGACTCTTTTGTCCCAGTTTGATACCTGTTCCTCCCCCAGTTTGGCCCAGTTTGGCCCAGTTTAACCCCGTTTGTGCAGGTCCCTGGTGCGGTGGCACATCGATGTCCTGGGCGAGGGCAGCTTCCGTGACACCCCGGCCCTGCAGCTGCTGTAAGGTCCCCAACGTGTCCCCAACGTGTCCCCAACGTGTCCCCAAGGTCCCCACTCCACCCCCAGCATGTCCCCAAGGTCCCCAATGTGTCCTCAAGGTCCCCATGGTGTCTCCTTGGTGTCCCCAAGGTCCCCACGCCATCCGCAACGTGTCCTCCACATGTCCCCACGGTGTCCCCACAGTGTCCCCATGCCACCCCCAGCATGTCCCCAAGGTCCCCATGGTGTCCCCTCAATGTCCTCAAGGTCCCCACGCCATCCCCAGCATGTTCCCAAGGTCCCCACAGTGTCCCCATGGTGTCCCCAAGATCCCCATGCCACCCCTAGCATGTCCCCAAGATCCCCACAGTGTCCCCACAGTGTCCTCAAGGTCCCTATGGTGTCCCATCAGTGTCCCCTCCATGTCCCTAAGGTCCCCATGGTGTCCCCTCAGTGTCATCAAGGTCCCCACGCCATCCCCAACGTGTCCCCTCAGTGTCCCCAAAGGTCCCATGCTGTCCCCAAGGTCCCCATGCTGTCCCCAACGTGTCCCCAAGGTCCTCATATCACCCCCAACATGTCCCCAGCATGTCCCCAAGGTCCCCAACACGTCCCCAATGTGTCCCCTCCGTGTCCCCAAGGTCCCCATGGTGTCCCCAAGGTCCCCACACCATCCCCAGCATGTCCCCGAGGTCCCCACAGTGTCCCCAAGATCCCCATGTCACCCCCAGCATGTCCCCAAGGTCCCCTCAGTGTCCCTAAGGTCCCCAGGGTGGCCCCAAGGGTGACCTTAAGGTAGCCCTGAGGTCCCCAAGGGTGGCCTCAGGGTGGCCGTCAAGGTCCTCAAAGTGTCCCTCAGGGTGTCCCCCACAGTGCCTATGGTGTCCCCAGGATGTCTCTAAGGTCTTCAGGTTGTCTCCAAGGTCCCCAAAGTGTCCCCAAGGTCCACTGAGTGTCCCCAGGGTGTCCCCAAGGTCCCCAGGGTGTGCCCAGCATGACCCCAAGGTCCCCAAAGTGTCCCCAAAGTCCACTGAGTGTCCCTCAGGTGTCCCTGGGAGTGACAGCAACGTGTCCCCAAGGTTCCCAGGGTGTCCCTGAGGTCCCCAAGGTCCCTGAAGTGTCCCCAAAGTCCCCTGAGAGTCTCCAGAGTGTCCCTGGGGGTGGCTGTGGGGTGTCCCCGGGGTGTCCCCAGGGGTGACAGTGGTGTGTCCCCACAGGTTGGTCACTGCCGGGCGCTTGGGGACCATTGGGGACGGGGCCTTCGCTGGGCTGGTGCTGCTGGAATACTTGTGAGTGGTACTGGGAAGGACTGGGGGGGCACTGGGAGGGGATGGGAAGGCACGAGGAAGGGACTGGGGGGGCACTGGGCTGTGCTGAGAAGCACTGGGAAGGGACTGGGTGGGTGCTGGGAGGCGCTGGGTGCACTGGAGAGGCACTGGGCTGTATTGGGAGGCACTGGGTGGGGACTGGGCAGCACTGGAGAGGGACTGGGAGGCATTGGAGGCACTGGGAAGGCACTGGGGGCACTGGATAGGCACTGGGAGGCACTGGGCTGTATTGGGAGGCACTGGGAGGGGACTGGGAGACACTGGGGAGGGACTGTGGGGGATTGGGGGGGCACTGGGCTTTACTGGGAGGCCCTGGCGTGACTGGGAGGCACTAGGGAGGGACACCAGCGGGCACTGGGGTGTGCTGGGAGACACCAGGAGAGACTGGGGAGGGCATGGGAGGTACTGGGGGGAACTGGGGAGCGACTGGGATGTACTGGGGGGGGGACACTGGGGGTCCCAGCGGTGCCGGTGTCCCCAGGTTCATCGAGGACAATGACGTGGGGACAATCGCCCCCACGGCGCTGCGGGGGCTCCGGGGTCTGCTCTACCTGTGAGTGACATGGGGACACCCTGGGGACACCCTGGGGACACCCTGGGGACACTGGGAACACCCTGGGGACACCAGGGACACCCTGGGACACTGGAGATGCCCTTGGGGGCACCAGGGACAGCCCTGGGACACATGGGGACACCGGGGACACCCTTGAGACACCCTGGGGGACACTGGGAATGCCCTTGGGGACACTGAGGACACCCCAGGGACACTGGGGATTCCCTTGGGGACACCCTGAGGACACCCCAGGACATGCTGGGGACACCTGGGGACATCCCTAGGGACACCCTGGGGACACTGGAGGCCGCTGGGAATACTGGGGAGATCCTGGGATACCCCTTGGGGACACTGGGGACACCCTGGGGACACTGGGGATGCCCTTGGGGACACCAGGGACACCCTGGGACACTGGAGACAGCGGGGGATACTGGGGATATCCTGGGGCACCCCTGGGGACAGTGCTGGGACATCTTGGGGACACTGGGGACAGCTTGGGGGCCCCCTCTGCCCCCCACCCCCCCTACCCTGCGCCTGGTGTCCCTGTGTCCCCATGTCCCCGTGTCCCCACAGGAGCCTGGCCAACAACCGCCTGGAGACGCTGCCCCGGGGCCTCTTCCAGGGGCTGGAGACGCTGACTCAGCTGTGGGTGACACGGGGACATGGGGGGGGGACATGGGACATCGTGGGGATGTGGGGGGATGTGGGGGGACATGAGGGATGTGGGGATATGGGGGGACATGGGGGACGTGGGGATGGGGGGACATGGGATGTGGGGGGACATGGGGACACACCAGGGACATTGGGACATGGGGGGACAGGGGGACACACTGGGGGACATGGAAGGACACATGGGGGGACATGGGGACACACAGGAGGACACCGGGACATGGGAGACATGGGGGACACATGGGAGGACATGGGATGTGAGGGGACATGGGGACACAGATGGGGGACATGGGGGGACATGGTGAGACATGGGGGACATGGGGACACACAGGGGGATGTCAGGACACAGATGGGGGACATGGGGGGACATCGGGGACACAGAGGGATGTGGGGGACAATGGGGACACAGGGGGACGTGGGGACACAGATGGGGGATATGGGGGGACACAGGGGGACGTGGGGACACAGATGGGGGATATGGGGGGACATCGGGGACACAGAGGGATGTGGGGGACAATGGGGACACACAGGGGGATGTGGGGACACAGATGGGGGACATGGGGGGACACAGGGGGACGTGGGGACACAGATGGAGACATGGGGGACATGTGGGACACGGGATATGAAGGGACATGAGGACACACAGGGGGACATGGGGGGACACAGGGGGACATGGGGACACAGATGGGGACATGGGGGACACACAGGGGGACATGGGGACACAAATAGAGGACGTTGAGGGGACATGGGGGACACACAGGGAGATTTGGGGGGACATGGGGGACACACAGGGGGGTGTGGGGACACAGATGAGGGACATCGGGGATATGGGGGACACACGGGGACATGGGGACACACAGGGGGACACAGGGACACACCAGGGAACATGGGGGGGCCACAGGGGGATTGGGGGGACATGGGGGGACATGGGGGGGGGGACAGGAGGACATGGGGATTGGCTGACACTGGGATGGGCACAGAGCTTCACTGGGAAGCACTGGAATGTACTGGGAGGGCCATGGAGGGCCATGGGGACACAGCGAGGGGCCATGGGGACACGGGGGGGACGGCGGGGACATTGGGGTGACCCGGGTGTCCCATCCGGCTGAGGGGGGGTTTGGGGGGGCAGGGACCTGCGGGGGAACCCCTTCCAGTGCGACTGTCGCCTGCGCTGGCTGGTGGCCTGGCTGGGCAGCGCCACCCCCCCCGCCGAAGCGGGGCGCTGCCGGGGACCCCCCCACCGTCAGGGCACCCCATTGGCCCAGCTCCAGCCTCGGGACTTCCACTGCCTCGTCTCCGGTACGGGTGTGTCCCCCCCCCGCGCCTGGGGGGTCCCCCCCAAACCCAGACGCGTGGGTCCCCCCAAACCCAGATGCCTGGATCCCCCCCAATCCCAAATCCCCGGGTACCCTCATTCGGGACACCCGGGTCCCCCCAATCCTGGACACAGGGGTCCCCCCAAACCCAGACACCTGGGTCCCCCCAATCCTGGATGACTGGGTCCCCCTGTCCCAGACATGTGGGTCCCCCCAATTCTGAACACCCAGGTCCCCCCCAGTCCTGAAAGCCCAGGTCCCCCCTAATCCCAGATGCCTGGGTCCCCCCAATTCCAAGCGCCTAGGTCCCCCCAGTCCCAGACACCTGGGTCCCCCCAATCCTGGACAACTGGGTCCCCCCATCCCAGACATGTGGGTCCCCCAATCCTGAACTCCTGGGTCCCCCCAATCCCAGATGCCTGGGTTCCCCCAATGCTGGATGTCTGGGTCCCCCCAATTCCAAACACCTGGGTCCCCCCAATCCCAGATGTGTGGGTCCCCCCATCCCAGACATGAGGGTCCCCCCAATCCCAAACACCCGGGTCCCCCCCAACCCCAAACACCTGGGTCCCCCCAATCCTGAACGCCCGGGTCCCCCATTCTGTGTCTATGTGGGGGAGGGGGTGGGGGTGTCAGAGTGGGGACCCATCCAGGAGCTAATGGGGTGTTTGGGGGAGGGGGGGTCCCCAGAACTGCGACCCTTCCAGTCGCTGCCCTTCTCCTCGCTGGCGGCCGAGCCCTTCGCCCTGGGGGGGCACCCAGGGGTGGCCCTGGCCCAGCCCTTCGCCGGTGCCTGCGCCCTCCTGGAGTGGGACCAGTTGGCCGGGCGCTTCCGGGCCCCCACCATCATCAACGGTGAGTCCCGGCACCCCAAAACCCATCCTGGTAAGGAGGAACCCCAAAAAGATCTGGAGGGATCCCAAAAATGGTTAGGGAGGGGTCCAAAAATGGGCTGAGGGACCTCAAAAATGGGCTGAGGAACGTCAAAAATGGCACCAAGAACAGCAAAAAATGCCCTGAGAGACCCCAAAACACATGGTAACAGTCCAAAAATGGCCTGAGGGACCCTAAAAATTGTCTGAATGACCTCAAAAATGGCCAGGGGGCCCCAAAAATGGCCTGGGGGACCTCAAAAATGGGCTGAAGAACCTCAAAAATGGCCTGGAGGTCCTCAAAAACACACCTGGGGACTCAAACCCCATGTTATCACCCCAAAAATGGCCCAGACTACACCAAAAATGGTCTGAAGAACCTCAAAAATGGCTTGAGGGACCCCAACAATGGCCTGGGGGACCCCAAGAATGGCCCAGGACACCCCAAAAATGGCCTGAGGGATCAAAATAGTTTGAAGAACCTCAAAAATGACCTGAAGGTCCTCAAAATTGGCCCTGGGGACACCAAATCTCATGCTAACACCCCCAAAATGGTCTAAGGGACCTCATAAGTGTCCTGGGGAGACCCCCAAAATGACCTGGAGAACCCCCAAAATATTCTGAGGACCTTCAAAAATGCCCTGGAGGACCCCACAAATGGTCATTTTGGGGGGCAAAAATGTTGTGAGAGCCCCTCCAAAATGGCCTGAAACCCCCCCAAAATGTCCCAGAGGAGCTCAGGAACGTCCTGGGGAGCCCCAAACCCATCCCAGCACCCCCCAAATTAGGGGGGACCCCAAAACACCCTCGTGGGCTACAACCTCAACCCCAAGAGCTCCCCGATGTCCCCATAGGGTCGTCCCTGTCACCCCAATGTCCCCGATGTCCCCCTAGAGACGTCCCCATCACCCCAATGTCCCCGATGTCCCCATAGACTGGTCCCCATCACCCCAACGTCCCCATAGGGTCATCACCATGACCCCAATGTCCCTGATGTCCCCATAGACTCGTCCCCATCACCCCCACGTCCCCGATGTCCCCATAGGGTCATCACTGTCACCCCAACCCCAACGTCCCCCATGTCCCCACAAGGTCATCACTGTCACCCCAATGTCCCCGATGTCCCCATAGAAATGTCCCCATCAACCCAATGTCCCCTATGTCCCCGTAAGGTCATGAGCGTCACCTCAACATCCCGCCATGTCCCCAGAGTTGTCCCCATCATCTCAATGTCCCCAATGTCCCCATAGGGTCATCACTGTCACCCTAATGTCCTCATAGAGACGTCCCCAATGTCCCCAATGTCCCCAGAGTTGTCCCCATCACCCCAACATCCCCGATGTCCCCATAGGGCCATCACTGTCACCCCAACCTCAATGTCCCCAATGTCCCCAAAGACTCGTCCTCATCACCCCAATGTCCCTGATGTCCCCAGAGTTGTCCCCATCACCCCAATGTCCCCTATGTCGCCATAAGGTCATGACCGTCACCCCAACGTCCCCCCATGTTCCCATAGAGTCGTCCCTGATGTCCCCATAGACTTGTCCCCATCACCCCAATATCCCCAATGTCCCCATAGGGTCATCACCGTCACTCCAATGTCCCCGATGTCCCCATAGAGACGTCCCCATCACCCCAATCCCAATGTCCCCAATGCCCCCATAGACTTGTCCCCATCACCCCAATGTCCCCGATGTCCCCATAGGGTCATCACCATCACTCCAATGTCCCTGATGTCCCCATAGAGATGTCCCCAACATCCTTGATGTCCCCATAGACTCGTCCCCATCATCCCAACGTCCCCGATGTCCCCATAAGGGCCATCACTGTCACCCCAACCCCAATGTCCCCAATGTCCCCAAAGACTCATCCCCATCACCCCAACGTCCCCGATGTCCCCATAGGGTCATCGCCATCACCCCAACCCCAACGTCCCCATCGTCCCCATAGAGTTGCCTCCATCACCTTGTCCCCAACCCCCTCATGGTCACCTCCACCCCCCCGCCCACCCCCAACGTCACCCATGTCCTTGTCCCCGCAGGCTCGTCCCCGGTGGCCTGCCACCCCCTGCAGCTGGGGGGGGCGTTGGTGGTGGTGGTGGCCCAACTGGGTGGGGGCTCGGCCGTCTGGCGCCGGGCAGGTGGCCCCGGTAGCCGTTTCGTCCGGCTGCAGGCATTGGGGAGCGGCCGGTTACGTCGCCCCCACGCGGTGGCCAGCGCCCGTCTTGGTGGCCACTGGTACCTCGGGGTGGCCGATAGCTCCAAGGGGGGCACCAGCACCCTCTTCCGGTGGGGGGGGCGGGGATTCTACCCCCACCAAGCCCTTCGGCCGTGGCACCGCGACACCCACCTGGAGTTCCTGGAGCTGGGGGGGCGGCCGGCCTTGGTGGTCTGCAGCGGCACGAGGAGGCCACTGGTCTACCGGTGGAGCGGGGCGGCCTTCGCCCCCCACACCGACATCCCCCATGTGCCCGACGTCTACGCCGCGAAGCACTTCCGCCTGCGGGGTCACGTCTTCCTCTGCCTCACCCGCTTCCTGGGGGATGCCAAGGTGAGGGCAGGGCTGGGCGGGGCATGTCTGGTGTCAGGACGTGGTTGTCGGGGGCCACCAGCATTGGGGGAGTCCATGGGGGTCATCACGTGTCCATGGGGGTCCATCACGTGTCCATGGGGGTCCATCACCATCATGTGGTTATGGGGGTCCATCACCATCATGTGGTTATGGGGGGCCACCAGCATTGGGGGGGGTCCATGGGGGTCCATCACCATCATGTGGTCATGGGGGTCCATCACCATCATGTGGTTATGGAGGGCCACCAGCATTGGGGGGTCCATGGGGGTCCATCACCATCTTGTGGTTGTGGGGGGCCACCAGTGTCATGAGTCCATGGGGGTCATCACGTATCCATGGGGGTCCATCACCATCACGTGTCCATGGGGGTCCATCTCCATCATTTGTTTACGATGCCCGTATGAACCCTTCCCATGATGCTCTTGGCCCAATGCAGCCCTTCCCATGATGCCCACCACCCACCCAACCCTTCCCATGATGCCCACCACCCACCCCCAACTCTCCCATGGTGGCCACCACCCACCCAAACTCTTCTCATGATGCCCACCACCCAACCCACCCCTTCCTCTGACATCCACCACCCAACCCAACCCAACCCAACCCATCCTGTGATGTCCACCATGCATCCAAACCCTTCCCATGATGCCCACCACACACCCTAACCCTCCCATGGTGGCCACCACCCAACTCAACCCTTCCTCTGATGGCCACCACCCAACCCAACCCAACCCAACCCATCCTGTGATGTCCACCATGCATCCAAACCCTTCCCATGATGCCCATCACCAACCCAAACCCTTCCCATGGTGACCACCACCCACCCCAACCCTCCCATGGTGGCCACCACCCAACTCAACCCTTCCTCTGATGTCCACCACCCAACCCAACCCAACCCAATCCAACCCAACCCATCCTGTGATGTCCACCATGCATCCAAACCCTTCCCATGATGCCCACCACCCACCCCAACCCTTCCCATGGTGGCCACCACCCAACTCAACCCTTCCTCTGATTTCTACCGCTCACCCAACCCTTCCCATGATGCTCATCACCCAACCCAACCCTTCCCATGGTGGCCACCACCCACCCAAACTCTTCCCATGATGCCCACCACCCACCCAACCCTTCCCATGATCCTTTGCTCCCAGGTGATGCGTTGGGAGGGTTCTATGTTCCGGGAGGTGCAGCAGGTACCGGCACGGGGCTCATTGGTCTTCCAACCGTTGGCGTTGGCCGGCCAACGTTACGTCATCTTGGGCAACGACTACGCCCCAAGCCGCGTCTACCGCCTCGGGCCCGGTGGCCACCTGGAGCCCATCCAGGAGCTGCTGGCCCCCACGCCACGTGCCTTTGCCCCCCTCTCCGTGGGTCACCGTCACTTTTTGGTGGCCTCCAGCTTCAAAGGGGCCACCCAAATCTACCGGCATGTCACCGTTGACTTGGGGTCTTGAGGGACCGTTGTGGTGGGACGTGAGGGACATCAAGCGTGACGTCATCATGGGGACATCAGATGTCACAGCGGGGAGGTGGCTGAAGGACGTGGGGACAGCGGCCGTGATGTCATCGTGGATCTGGGCACTTGAGGGACACGGGGGACGTCAAACATCCTCTGGTACCAGGACATGGGGACATTGGTCATCGTGTCACCGTGGAGTTGGGGGTCTGAGGGACATCAAACATCCCGTCATCGTGGAGCTGGGGGCTGGAGGGACATGGGGACATCAATCGGGATGCCATCGTGGACCTGTCACCTGGGAGACATCATGTCATAGAGGGTCTGAAGGACTTGGGGATATCAGCTGTCACATCACCACGGATGTGGCACCTGAGGGACATGGGGACATCAGCTGTCACATCACCATGGATGTGGCACCTGAGGGACATAGGGACATCAACCATCCTGTCACCTCACCGTGGACCTGGTGCCTGAGGGACATGGGGACATCAGTCACCAGGTCATCGTGCACCTGGATGCCAAAGGGAGATGGGGACACGGGCCACCACGTCACCAAAGGTGACCTGGGGACATGGGCCACCATGTCCCCAGGGATGTGGGCACCTTGGGGACGTGGGGACATCAACCACCACATCACTGTGGACCTCCGTGCCTGAGGGACATGGTGACACAGGCCACCATGTCACTGGGGACATGAGGACCTTGTCCCCTGCTGGTGTCACCATCGGCACCACATTGTCCCCAACACCTCACCCAGCATCCCCCCAGTTCCAGTGTCACCCACCATTGTTCCCAGTGTCACCATTAGTCCCATGCCATCCCTGTCCCTGATGTCACCATTGGCCCCATGTCACCTGGTGCCACCATCTACCCAATGTCCCCAAGGCCACCGTCAACCCAATGTCACCGTTGGCCCCACATCACCTTGTCACCTCCCAGTGCCACCATCTACTCGATGTCCCCAAGGCCACCATCAACCCAACGTCACTGTTGGCCCCACGTCATCTTGTCACCTCCAGGTGCCACCATCTACCTGATGTCCCCAAGGCCACCATCAACTCAATGTCACCTCCAGGTGCCACCACCTACCCAGCCTCATCCCCAGTGCCACCATTGTCCCTCTGTCCCCTCTCCCTGATGCCACCACAGGGAACGCTCCCCTCCCCCTCCCCCTCCCCAAATAACCAAATTTACCTTTTTTTAACATTTCTTTTATTAATTTCCCCTTTCCTTGCATTTTTCTGGGGGGATTTCACCCCAAAATAAACCCGCTCCTCCCCCACCCTCTCCCCACCTCCATGTGTCACTGGGGCCACCCGGGTCCCCTCTGGGCTTGGGGACACATGGGGACACCTCAGCACGTGCTGGCGGCTCCTGTGGAGAAATGGGGGGGGTCAGGTGGTACCCGGACACCTGGGGGGTCCCCCCCGGACAGCTGGGGGGTGTGTCCTCCCCCCAGGACACTTGGGGGTGTCCCCAGGCTGGGGGGGAGGGGACTTACCGGGACCCACAAGGTGGGACATTTCCGGAGGGGGACGGTGCCGGCTGCGGGGGGTGGGAGGGGTTAGAGGGGCTGTGACACCCCCATGTGTCCCCCATGTCCCCCCATGTCCCCAATGTCCTCCATGTCCCCGTGTCCCCCCATGTGTCCCGTGTCCCCATGTCTTCCCATGTCCCCCCACATCCATGTCCCCATGTCCTCCATGGCCCTCATGTCCCGTGTCCCCATGGCCCTCCATGTGTCCCCCATGTCATCTATGTGTCCCCATGTCCCCATTGTCCCCCATATGTCCCCAATGTCCTCCATGTCCCCCCTATATGTCCTGTGTCCCCATGTCCTCCCATATGTCCCCCCACATCCATGTCCCCATGTCCCGTGTCCCCATGTCCTCCCACATCCATGTCCCCAATGTCCCCATGTCCCATGTCCCCATGTCCTCCATAACCCCATGTGTCCCCCCATGTCCCCTGTGTCCCCCTGTCCTCCCATGTGTCCCTCCTTGTCCTCTATGTGTCCCCTTGTCCTCTATGTGTCCCCAATGTCCTCCCATGTGTCCCCATGTCCCAAATGTCCCCAATGTCCCCATGACCCCCATGTCCCCCCATGTGTGTCCCCATGTCCCCCATAACCCCCCATGTCCCCTGTGTCCCCATGTCCCCTGTGTCCCCAATGTTCTCCATGTCCCCCATGTGTCCCCCTGTCCCCCATGTGTCCTTCCTTGTCCTCTATGTGCCCCCATGTCCCCAATGTCCCCATTATCCCCCCATGTGTCCCCATTGTCCCCAAGACCCCCATGTCCCCCATGTGTGTCCCCATGTCCCCCATAACCCCCCATGTCCCCTGTGTCCCCATGTCCCCTGTGTCCCCAATGTCCTCCATGTCCCCCATGTGTCCCCCTGTCCCCCATGTGTCCTTCCTTGTCCTCTATGTGTCCCCGTGTCCCCAATGTCCCCATTATCCCCCATGTGTCCCCATTGTCCCCATGTCCCCCATGTGTGTCCCCATGTCCCCCATAACCCCCCATGTCCCCTGTGTCCCCATGTCCCCTGTGTCCCCAATGTCCTCCATGTCCCCCATGTGTCCCCCTGTCCCCCATGTGTCCTTCCTTGTCCTCTATGTGTCCCCGTGTCCCCAATGTCCCCATTATCCCCCATGTGTCCCCATTGTCCCCAAGACCCCCATGTGTGTCCCCATGTCCCCCATAACCCCCCATGTCCCCTGTGTCCCCATGTCCCCTGTGTCCCCAATGTCCTCCATGTCCCCCATGTGTCCCCCTGTCCCCCATGTGTCCTTCCTTGTCCTCTATGTGTCCCCGTGTCCCCAATGTCCCCATTATCCCCCATGTGTCCCCATTGTCCCCATGTCCCCCATGTGTGTCCCCATGTCCCCTGTGTCCCCATGTCCCCTGTGTCCCCAATGTCCTCCATGTCCCCCATGTGTCCCCCTGTCCCCCATGTGTCCTTCCTTGTCCTCTATGTGTCCCCGTGTCCCCAATGTCCCCATTATCCCCCCATGTGTGTCCCCATGTCCCCCATAACCCCCCATGTCCCCTGTGTCCCCATTGTCCCCAATGTCCTTCATGTCCCCCATGTGTCCCCCCATGTGTCCCGTGTCCCCATGTCCTCCCATGTCCTCCCACATCCATGTCCCCAATGTCCCCATGTCCCATGTCCCCATGTCCTCCATAACCCCATGTGTCCCCCCATGTGTCCCCCCATGTCCCCTGTGTCCCCATGTCCCCCCATGTGTCCCTCCTTGTCCTCTATGTGTCCCCATGTCCCCAATGTCCCATGTCCCCATGTGTCCCCATGTCCCCAATGTCCCCCATGTGTCCCCAAGGTCCCTGTGTCCTCTATGACCCCCCATGTGTCCCCTTGTCCTCCATGACCCCCCATGTCCCCAGTGTCTCCCAATGTCCCCTCATGTCCCACCTGGCTTTGCTCCGGCACTTGCACTTCCCACCTGGGAGGGGACACAAGAGGTGACAACTGTTGGGGGGGGGGGGAAGGGGACGAGACACATGTCCCCGTCCCCCCCAAGGGACATTGAGCCCAGGGGACCCCCTGGGGACCACCCCGGTGACATGGGGACTCCCCCCAAGTGACACAGGGACACTCCAGGTGACACAAAGACCCCCCTGTGACACAAAGAGACCCCCCCCCTCCTCCCGGTGACACGGGGACCCCCCGGTGACACTCACTGAGGAGGACAATGATGCCGATGACACAGAGGATGGCGGCCACCACCAGCCCTGCCACGCGCAGGCTGTGCCAGTCTGGGGGGGACAACACACACACAGTGGGGACACCCCTGTCACCTCCTTGGGGACCTCCCTGTCATCCCCCCCCTCTTGGGGAACCCCCTGGGGACAACCTTGTCACCCCTTTGGGGACACCCTGTCACCCCCCTTGGGGACACCCTGTCACCCCCCTTGGGGACCTCCCTGTCACACCCCCCCCCCCCTTGGGGACCCCCCGGGGGACAACCTTGTCATGCCTTTGGGGACACTCCGTCAACCCCACCTTGGGGACATCCCTGTCACCCCCTTGGGGACACCCGGTCACCCCCCTAGGGGACACCTTTGTCACCCCTTTGGGGACACCCCATCAACCCCACCTCGGGGACATCCCTGTCAGCCCCTTGGGGCACCTTGTCACCCGCCTTTGAGACAAATTGTCACCCCCTTGGGGACACCCTGTCACCCCCCTTGGGGACACCCCATCAACCCCACCTTGGGGACACCCCTGTCACCCCCTTGGGGACCTCCCTGTCACCCCCCCCCCCCTTGGGGAACTCCCTGGGGACAACCTTGTCACCTCTTTGGGGACACCCCAATGACCCCCCTCTTGGGGCTGTCACCCCCCTTGGGGACACCCCTGTCACCCCCGTCCCACTCACCGTACTGGAAGGGACTGACGGCATCTGGTGGGGAGGGGGAGGAGTCAGAGGGACCCAGACTGGGACACCAGTATGGACTCCCCCCAGTATCCCACTATCACCTGCTGCCGTTCCCAGTATGACCCTCCCGCTACTCCCAGTCCACCCGCTCACTCCCAGTATGAATCGCTCCCATTCCCAGTATGGCTCCTCCCCACACCCAGTATGACCCACCCCCTCCCAGTATGACCCCTCCAGCCCAGCCCAGCCCCCTCCCATTCCCAGTATAGCCCCTCCCAGTTTGTCCCAGTCACTCACCGGGGAAGAGGGAGTTTGCTGTCACCGGGTACAAAGCTGGGGGGTGGCAAAAACCAGTTGGGGAGGCTCAACTGTCCCAGTGCCTCCCAGTTCCCCCCAATTACCCCCAGCTCCCTCCTAGTTGCCCCCCCAACCCCTCCCAGTTCCCCCCAGTCTCCCCAAGTCCCCCCCCAGTTCCCTCTCAGTTTTCCCAGTTCCCCCCTAATGACCCCCAATTTCACCTCAATTACTCCCAGTTCCCTCCCAGTCTCACCAGTTACCCCCTAAATTACCCTCAGTTTCCCTCCAGTTCCCTCCCAGTTTTCCCCAGTTCCCCCCAATTCCCCCCTAAATTACCGTTTCCCACAGTTCTCTCCCAGTTCCCCCAGTTCGGCCCCAGTTCCCCTCCACTTCAATTAGTTCCCCCCCAGTTCCCCCCATTCTGTCCCAAATACCCCCAGTTCTCCCCCAATTCCCTCCCAGTTTCCCCCAGTTCCCCCCTAAATTACTGTTTCCCACATTTCCCTCCCAGTTCGCCCAGTTCTGCCCCTATTACCCCCAGTTCTGTCCCAAATACCCCCAGTTCCCTCCCAGTTCTGCTCCTATTACCCCCAGTTCCCTCCCAGTTCCCCCAGTTGTGCCCCAGTTACCTCCCAGTTCCCCCAGTTGTGCCGCAGTTCCCTCCCAGTTCCCCCAGTTCTGCTCCTGTTACCCCCAGTTCCCTCCCAGTTCCCCCCAGTTCTGTCCCAAATACCCCCAGTTCTCTCTCAGTTCCCCCAGTTGTGCCCCAGTTACCTCCCAGTTCCCCCAGTTGTGCCGCAGTTCCCTCCCAGTTCCCCCAGTTCTGCTCCTATTACCCCCAGTTCCTTCCCAGTTCTGCCCCTATTACCCCCAGTTCCCTCCCAGTTCCCCCAGTTCTGTCCCAAATACCCCCAGTTCCCTCCCAGTTCCCCCAGTTGTGCCCCAGTTACCTCCCAGTTCCCCCAGTTGTGCCGCAGTTCCCTCCCAGTTCCCCCAGTTCTGCCCCTATTACCCCCAGTTCCCTCCCAGTTCCCCCAGTTGTGCCCCAGTTCCCTCCCAGTCCCCCCAGTTCCTCCCCAACTGCTCCCAGTCCCCCCCCCCCAGTTCCTCCCAGTCCTCCCAGTACCTGCCAGCAGCACCAGGCCCTCTGAGGTGTCCCACAGCATCTTCTGACCTTTGACCCTGGGGTGGGGGGGAGGGGGGACAATCCTTGAGGACCCAGGAGTCTGGAGGGGGGGGAGGGGTGTGTGTGTGGGTGCCCCCCCCCTCCCCCCACGCTCCCAGTGGCCCCGGGCATCCGGGTGGGGGAGGGGAGGGTGAGTCACAGCAGATTCCTGACTGGGGCGTTACTGGGAGGGCTGGGACGACTGGATCGCTTCGGGGGGGGGGTGGGGGACACACACACGACACATTCCGGACCCCTGGGACCCCCCTACTCAGTTCAGGGTCAAAAAGGGACCCCCCCGCACCCACCAGGGGACACCCCCACCCAAGGGACACCCCCCCAAGGGACCCAGGTGTGCTGGGGACCCCCCCCCAGGGGACCCCCCCACCCAGAGGGCCCCCCACCCG